>NW_020229814.1:0-262500 GCF_003227725.1 Camponotus floridanus | reverse complement strand
TTGCGAACATATGCGATCTTTTGAATTAATTCTGTTGCTCGGAAATTAAAATAAAAATGCGAGATTTATCGATATTAATTTATTCCCACGCGTTTTCCTCACATTGCATATTAAGAAAATTACTTGAAAGAATATATATAGGCACGTAATATCCGATCGCAGTTCTCTAGGATCGCATTCTTTTTTACTTGCGTTTACTTAGCGGAATATACAGTAGTCGGCGATCTGCTCTGGTGGAATTCTGTTTCCAGATAACTTATGTCCGGAAATGATATCCGAACAAAAACTACACAGCGAATAATATCACTCCAACGAACGATGCGAAATCTCACGATAGATTTCCCATCAAACCCATTCGCGGCGAAGAAAGGTGCCTCGATCGAAATTGAGACGCAGAATCCATAGCGTAGAAAAGCCGCGTGTTTCCTGCCGATGATGCTCGGCAAGAAGAAGAGGTGAATATAAACGAGCGAAGTGCCTGGTGAACGGGCAATCCCCACGCGGATGATGATATATCCCTTCTCGTCGTTTCCTGCGGGCAATCGTTGAAGATCATAAGTTAACACGAAACGATGTAATCGTCTTCCGCTCTTTAGTTCAGGCGCAAATTTATCGACACTTTCTAGTAAAGCGCACGTTCCACCATCACAGGTGCAAATTCCCTTGAAGGGGCCTATTGACACCCTAAGATTCGAACAATTCTCGATTCATAGTAGGGAGAGCGTAATGTAAGAGTCAAGGGCGCATAAAAACAAGAACTAAGGAAAGTTAAAGGAATGATTATCTATCTCGCGTGTGGGAAAAAATTATGGCAAGAGTCTCGTATGAATGAAAATCCCGAAATTTTATATGTTAAGATCTTATGTTTGAGAATATATTCCCGCGCATGTCTAAAGTTGCACTGACACAGTTGCATAGAAATTTCATGTACTCAATATTTTTGCATTTTTATTAAAAAAAAAAAATTAATTCCGCGCCTCTCTATACTGTCTCAAAAATCTCCGCTCGAGTTCTGTCGCCGAATTCTTCATTTTACTCTCATTATTGGTATTTTGTAACATGGCCTTGCGCGGTGACTAAACTCGCACCTTCAGATCGCGGATCAAGTCTTGACGGATTCTGCGTTCTTTTCTTTCACACGCGCCCGCAATCGCAGCCTCGGGTGGCCTCGGACCTTTTTTACGTTACACTTTTGCCACGCCCTGATCGAACGGCTAAGCTCATCGCGAAAGTGAAACGCAATAATGAGGCCGAGATGAGAGTTTCGACAGTCGAGCGAAAAGAAAGAAAAAGAGAAAGAAAAAAGTAGATGAGTTTAAAAAAAAGAAAAAAAGACAGAGAAAGGGAGAGGAGAAAGAAAGAAAGAGAAATGTAAAATCCTATCGATCGGAGAACTGGAAGTCATTTTCTTCGCCACAGAGATGATCTCGCGCAGAGAGAGAGAGAGAGAGAGAGAGAGAGAGAGAGAGAGAGAGATATATGTTCTTAATCTTAATTTTCTTTTCGATTAGATGCATGTTTAATCGACAATACATCGTCATCTTTTCTTTCCATAAAGCGAATCTCTTTAGTTTCATTAATTCTCTTATTCTCTCTACATTTAATTATAGTACAAATATATATATATATATATATATATATATATATATATATTTATCGAAAATATTTATACATTTATGAATTTCTGGAAAATATTATTGTTAATTTTTTAATTTAATAACGAATTAGTTTGACATTAAGAAACGGAGTGTATGTATTTTAATAACGAAGTCCAGGTCAATCTTCTGATGTTTTCGAACTAAATTTTCCCAAATAAATTCTTGTTAAAAAAAATCTCCCTCAGAATGCTCTGCTTAGCATACGCGAGTCCTATGTTACCTTTCGATCGCGAATTATATATTCTGATAATATATATAAATATATATTTTATAACAACGAAACGATAAACAGATAATAAGAATAGCACTGTGCCTATAATATTTGTCGTGTATATATGAACGTATAATTGTTAGTATTCTTGTGCGAGGCTCAATTTTAGTTAAGCAAAGACAAGTAAAAGTAATGCAATCCAAGTGTTTTCGAGTGTCTTGAAATTTCTTGTACAAGATTACACACATATTATTTTGCACCACGTAATCGCGCATACTCTCATATACTGCCGACATCAAGCGCAATCACTCGTGTCGCAGAGATTCATTTATTTCGATTCGAATGTTTCGACAGATATTATTTGGATGAAAGTATACGGTACATAGTTTTATTTAAAGAATCACATTTTTAAACAGATTTTATGATAATTTTATGACAATTTAGAATAAAGGGAGACAAAGAGAACAAATTTCGCGATTTCGTGAACCAACATCAAATAATCACAATTGCATGCCATTTCGAGGAGATGTAACATGTTATATCGTTTAGTTTAAGTTCGATGTAGATTCTTATTCTATAGCTGCGTGTGATTCGAAAATTTGACTTACATGTCGTAATGTCACACTTTAAGCCTTATATTGCGATCTCGATCTTCGTCGAATTTTAATGGGACCGTCGATCCAATTTTATTCAAGTGTTCGTATCCCATTCTCTCCTATAATTATATAGTCAACGCGCACGCGAATGCGTATTAAAGAGAAATTTGTATAAAGAGAATTCTTTAATTTTTATATCAGATATAAATAGAAAGCACGCATGTATATATATATATATATATATATATATATATATATATATATATGTATGTATATGTATATATATATATATACATATATATATATATATACACACATAAATAATATATACAAATATAAATATGTGAATCATAGTACCATGATTGTGATTTGACCGAGGTTACCGTGTTATACGTATATACGAGAAAGCCGTAAAGCATTCGTTACCTTTAGAACTAGTAGTCTTTAAGAGATATATACAATTTTACACACATACATACATACATTACACGTCGGTTTTTACAAAAGCTCAGTTCAATCCCACAGATTCTTTTTATATTTATAGTTAAATATTAAAGAAAGCGAGTGGAAAAAAGCGCCAAGCGCCTCAAAAATCCGAACGAACAATTATAGTATTGTTTGTTATTGTTAAAGAAGAAGAAAAAAACACGTTTTACTTTAATAAGTATATTTTTCAGTGAGTCATTTAAAAATTTCTCATTTTGTGAAAAGCTCAGTTTAGTTTCAAAGTCCTTTAAAACGAACTTAATTATAAACATACACCACATTTCAATTATTCGCATTTTAATTAATATTTTAAGATTTAACGAAAAGTCTTTATAGGAGAAAAAAATTAAGACATTATTTGAATAATAATAGATCAAATATCTCTCTTTAACAGAGAAGTTTAAATTATGTGCATAATTCGAACTATATTCGCATCCTTTTCTCTGATTGCTTTTTGAAATAATTCATTGAATTGTTTGCCATGTCCGAGGACATGATTGGCTCATCGAATGGGACAATCGAGTAAAAATGATGATGTCCATGAACAATTCTATAATTGTTCGTCACTCCTATTCTCCATATGACATTTATAGCTACGTAGTCACGTCTTTGTAGCACGATGATGACTGTATATATGTCAATATGTAATATTTGATGCAAGAAAATATACATATATATGTAATAATGCGATACAATGTCTCCTTTGGTTGGTTTTACTCCACTAAATTTCCTTTCCGCAATTAAAGTTTTCGATGCAGGAATCTTAGATATAACTGTATTTGTCGATCAGACAGATAGTATTATTAACGTAGAGAATACGAGTAATTTGTATGTGAAGAGATTTGTATGTGCGAATGCCACAGCTAATCAATTGTATAATAAATTTACTTTTTTATAATAAATTCACTTTTTATATTTTTTTAGATAGATTACATATTTGTTTTTTCTAAAAGATCGATAATGTATTACTTATCAACTTTTAATATAAAAATCTGTACACAATTTTTTCTTCAATAATATTTCCTCTCCTAATTTCTATTAATTGCGATATATCTCCAGCATTATATATTGCACTTGAGCATAAACATAAAATCAGGATTTAATACAGTTTTTCTTTTATCGAATGTTTAACTGTTCTGCACGAATCGTCTTTTTATTCTTTTCATATGCGGAAAAAGGTCAATGGTGGTGTCAAAGACAATTCTGTTTTCAGAATATTAAGTTGTCTCTTTGCCATAGTAGATAAAGGATCGCAATTAATGTGAGAAAGCAGTGGAAAATGATGATCATAGGTATGTGAGAACCGAAACATTTAAATTACCGATGAATTTGTTAGTTTGATGGACATGACTCGAAGACAAATTCCAAAAATGATGAGACAGATCTGAAATAATGTCTATTTATTCAACTCAATAAACGGAGCTAAAGGTTGTGTTATAATTCGCGACATATCATAACAATAAATTATACAGAATGTCTGGAATTAAGGGGGTATTTCTAGTCTAGAAGCCGAATTTTTATGCTATTTTTGTAAATTAAAAAAAAACTAAAAAAAAATAAGTTATTTTGGAACAAGGATTTCTCTTATATATATATATATATATATATATATATATATATATATATATATATCCATATTTAAAATATGTTTAAAAATTTTTTTATTAAAAAATAATTATTAATAAGCGCGGTATACAAAATTTAATAAAATCATGAAAAAAAGTTGGTCCACGGCTTGCACGATTCCGGTTGTTCTGCTTATCTGAAACAAAAAATCAAAGAGATTCTTAATTAATATGTGTTTAGCTATCGTCAAAATGAAAAAAATATTAAAAATTAAAAAAATGACGTTATTTAGAAAATTAAGTTTCGTTTTTTTCCATTTTTTCATCATTGAAGGGCTGTAAAAATTAAAAAAAACAATATTTCGATTTGATTTTGGTAGAGACTATAGCCACATATATTCTGAAGATGTTTGCATAAGCTTGGCTCAATTGATCAACTGATTTTTGAGATATCATGTGAGCCAATTTGAAAAACATGGTTTCGAGGAAAACGCGTTTAAAGTTTCTTATACTGATAGAGATAATTTTATTTATGATCAATCAGCTAGTCCAGAGCCATATAATGGATCTTCCTCTTGCTCGTAAAAGTTCTGCTGAGCTATTCTCTCTTTCCTGTTTTTATCAACGTCGTTTAACTTTAATCTTAGCTTAACTCACTCTTCGTCTCCTTTTAACTGTTCTTTTTAAAAAAAGACAAAGAATGAGTTAAAGATTAAAGTTAAGCGACGTTGATAGAAACGGCCATTATGCTTTTGTCTCTGGAAAAGTTTTGTGTCTGGGAAAGTTAGTTTAAGACTGTTTCGAATGGATATGAGCTTTGTTCCAAAAATTTATGTACATTTCCGCTTGCTGGCCAATATTCCTTCCCATTACGTTTATAACTTTTAAAATTGCCATAAATCTTTCATTGAAGATAATAATTGTCAAAAGAGTTGCTATTTTAACAACCTTTGTTCTAGAATAAAAATGTTTTGAAGCAAAAGTCCAAATCAATGAATTCAAAAAAATTTTCATCGTTATTTTGTTTCTACTCCTAAATAATGTTCCAGCAATTCACTAACCGAATCTAATCGAAGTATAAATGCCGACACAATGCTATTGTGTGTAATATCGCTCCCTACAAGATGTTATAACCTTGTCAATTTTATGAATGAGGCTAAATCTTCTTACAAATATATTTTCTATATGAAATACTTGCAAAATATGCAAAGAAAAAAATCGATTTTTCCGACTCTCTAGACTAGACTATTCCCTTAATAGCTTTTTCATTAAGCAAATTATAATTAGCTATTTCCAATCCATTTTTAAATCATAATTTCAATTTGTAGCAATCAGTTGTAATCAATTCAATGTGTCAATTAGATGGAAAGAAAGAAATACAGTTTTGGTATCAACATGCATTTAGACAACTAATCTTAAATAAATAATATATGCAAACAGATAAATAATATCAAATATAGATTAGCTGTTTATCAAATAATATCAGATATATTATGGCAAATTATATATATATAATTTTATATAATTTTAACATTTTATACAATTATATACAATTTTGACATTTAAATTATATATATTATATTTTTACATGCACATATAAATATTGGGAATTAAAAAAAAACAATGTTAATTATAAAATAAATTGGAAGTGGAAATTGGGCTACGTTTGTCTACAAATCGTTTGTCAATAACGTCGACATTCCGTTTGCTGACATTCCGTTTGCACACAAAAATTATTGCCAACAGATTGATTACCTATGAGCTCTATTAGCGCACAATAAAAAAATTAAGGGATAAACGCACGTTTGCATACATAATATTATTGCCTACAGTTCAATAGCCTATAAATAAGTTCTACTGTGCACAATAGAAAAAAATTAAGAGACGAACGCACATTTGCACATATAATATTATTGTCAACAGATCGGATTGAACAAAAGAAGGCTGCTCTTCTGAAAATGATCATGCTCCGATTTGATTTAAATTTTGTAAATAGGTTCCACATGGGTTTGCATGGTATTTAAAAAGATTAGATTTAATTCGTGAAAGTTTCTTTTGTTTATAACTTTTTAATTAAGAACGAGCGACGACTAAAATCTTTTGAAGATTATTCAAAGTCGTAACATATGTCTTTAGAAGTTAACATCAAGATCAACTGAAAATCATTTCGAACAGACTGTCTAAAGATAATATTCACTTTTATGAAAAAATACTTAAAATGTGTCTTAATTTTTGAATCGTCAAAAATCCTTTTCGTACTTCTTTTTTATCTAACATGAACTTATTTACAAAATTTGACTTAAATCGGAGCACGGTAATTTTTCGGAAAAATAGCCTTTTTGTGCGCAATAAAACTGGTCGATCTGTAAGCAATATTAATCTAAAAACAATCGATCTGTAAACAATATTATGTGTGTAATGTTATGTGTGCGCAAAGTTGTCGTACGTGCAAACGTACATCTATTTCTTCATTTCTTATTTATACGCAATAAAATTTGTAGACAATCGATGTAGGTAATAATATTATGTGCAAATGTACGTTTATTTCTTAATTTTTTTATTAAAGTTGATAGGCAATCGATCTGTTGGCAATAATTTTTGTGCGCAAACGATGTCGAGAAACGACGCTATTGCCAAATGATTTGCAAAAACAAATGATAAAAATGAGGTCTTTCTAAATAAATTTAGCATTTTCTATACATATTGTGCAAAAAATGTGATTGTTGATTTTTTATATAATATCCTGGTAATGCGATTATCTTCGTTGATGAAAAAGGAATCATTCGTTTTCGAGAACGACATGCGAATCTATAAATAAAACTTTATTCATCTGCGGACCAAACTTAGCCTGGAGACGATCAGATCCAAAGGCATGGACAGAATAGTGCGCCTTCGGATTAAATGTCTTCTTAGACTCGCCAAGGACGTGACTTTGACCCAGATATGAGCGAACTGTGCTAAGTAGTCTGCAGATGCTCATTCATATCGTCTGGATAAAAATTATACCAAAAGAACCTGACAAAAATTAATCTTTTTACTTTCCATTGTGCATCACTCGATTCTACTGATAATAATTAATCTTAATGATAATAAATCTAATAAATGTCCTTTTTTAATTAATTGTATTTAATAAGTTATCCCAAAATTGTGTGCATATTAGATAACTGTTCTTGTGATTATCGTATATAATTATATAGTACACACACGCGCGCGCGCGTACATACGAATATTTGTTTATATGATTCTAAGTTATAAGCGAGCAGATTTTTTTCTCTGCTCGGGAGTGCTTGTAAAATTAATGTGAAAATAAATAACATGATTGCTTTTATTTTTTAAAAACGTAAAACTTCTACAGAATAAAAAAATTAGTAGGAAAAATTAGTAGGAAAAGGTCCATATAATAAAACAATCAAATATAATAATAGAAAAGTCTGAGCGCCATAAAGTTGGGCGTTATTGATATAAAATAAAGTTTAATTATTATTGATTACATAAAATCGCATGGACGTTGGATAATCTACGATATCAATTTAATATTAAATCAATTTGACAAACGTTTCTAAATAATAATACTTATTTAAGAACAAATATTTAAAGATTTGTGGAAATTTTATTTAGTTGAATAATTTTATAATAAAAAAAAAATTATATATATTTCTCGAATTAAAAAATTTCTCTTTTTATATTATTATTATAATATATATTATTATATTATTATATATTATATATTATTTATTTTAAAATAAATGTTTATGTTAAATTATCTAAACATTCTACATCTTTTTCTAAGGAAAAATTAAGAATAAAAAAAAATAAAAATAAAGAAAAATTCGCCTACAAATGTGAATTTATTCAAATGTTGTATGAAATATGAATAATGAAGTGTACTAAGCAACTTGGCATTTTTGTATAATTTTTGAATAATAAGCAAATTGATCAATATTATTCAAGCATATTCTCGAAAAATATAAATTATTTATTAACATAGTTAAACTTTATATATAGAGAAAAAGAATTTAAATTTTTTGAAACTTTATATATTATATATATATATATATATATATATATATATATATATATAATATAGTCTCAAAAAATTTAAATTTTATATATGTATAGTATGATATATATAAATTGTTAACTTAAAAACATAATAGTTTATAATTCATCTTTCACTAAAGAGTCCAATTTTCGCACGCTTCCTAAAAATAGCGGCAGTTTGGTTGGTTTATGTTCAATTGCGAACATAAATGGACGATCTACAATAAACTCCATTGGAGAAATTGCCATTCTTTTTGTCTTCATTTTGGCAGCTGCAATTAATAATTTTTTATATTTAATAGTTTTCTATATTTATTAATATTCGCATAGAGTTTTATTATTCATGAGCAAAACTCAATAGCAAAATTACCTGTTACAATAGCAGCTTCTGTACCTTGTTCATTAACCTCTATAAAAATTTTTTGTAACACATTGCTTACTTTTAGAGGAAATTTTGAGATATGTCTGAAATCACAATCATCCTTGAACATCATATTCAAGCCAATCTGCAAGTAAGAATTTTAGTTTCTATAATTTATGTAAATTTTCCCTTTCGTATCAGTTTAAAACATATTGCTTACCTTTTTTAAAATATCTTTTAAATTAATGGTAATTTCAAATTTAAATTTCGGTAGATATAATTCGAAATCGTCGAAAAATCTGTGTCTATTCACCAATGTTTGCCAATTAAATTTTTTTTCCAGAAACTGCAGTTCCATCTCTCTATCCGGCAATAATATTACCATTACAATGTCTTCATTCTATAATATTGTGTTTTTATTTAATTTTATTCTTGAACATATTCTTTATAAGTAATAATTATTTACCAAGTATGGTATTTCGATGAATTGTGTATTCCAAAGTGGAATTTCACCATAAAAATATGTTGCTTTTGTAAACATTGTTGGAACAAAATATGTTTCTGTTCTTGAAACATAAAATTTACGTTGCTGTGTATTTTCTTCATTAAATGATTTTAGCCATCTACTTTTAAAATGAACAGCATTTAGCAACACAAATTTTGTATCTACACTGATATCATCTATTCACATAAAATATTTGATTATTGAAAATGCTTCATAAAAGCTATCAATTTTTAATAGTTAATCATATACGCGAACAATATACCTGGAGATATTATATTGGATATTTTATTATGTGTCGCTACTTGAACCCATGTATTAATAGTTTCTGCAGCATGTATCTTATCTTCGAAATCTATTTTTGAAATTAAAGATTGAAAAATATTCATGCATGTAGATAAAAAATCTCCCGTTAAATCAACTTCTTTTTGAATATATGCTGCATTTGCTACATGCAATGTGACATTTCTCATATCCTAAAATATATTTCAATATATCATTTCCTAGAAGAATGATGTATTATAATATTTATCATATATAATGTTTTTCACCTTACATTTAACAAAATAATCAGAGCTTTAAATTCATCGTTCAAAAATTCTTTATCACTATAACCAAGAGTAGATCTCAACTCATCCAGTGTAGATCCGCCAGCACCATTAGAAAGTAAGGATAACAACACATGTAAACTCAAAGGAGAAATTATTATATTCTTGTCAGTGTATGCTGATAAAGGCTATAACACAAAATATAAATTATAAATTAGAATTTTCAAAGTATAAACTTGATTGGCATGGAATAAAAAGACATTGATTACATACCATGTATAGTGAATTCGTAAAATCATTACATGCTGTAGATATCTTGTCAAAGGTATTTGACTCATTACTTGATGATGTATTTTCAAAAGACATTGCTAACATATGAAGGACAGCACTATCAATGATAAGCACAAAAAATACTGCAAAGAATATTTTATGAGAAAATAAACAGAGGAAGATATTTCAGATAATGCTAATAATTTATGGCAAAGTAGAACAAATAACTATATATAAAACTATACATAATTGCCATGTTATGAAAACACGTTTTAAGTATTAACATATTATTACCTGTTCTCTTATACATTGTGACAATTGCGATTGTATATATATACGAGTGTAGAAAATAAGAATATTTCAAATAAAATTAAAAAATCATTTATTCAACTTATTATGTACTTGTATAAAGCTCTCTGTGAGCCTTCCTTTATTTTCGGTCGAGTGTTAATGATCAATTATTAAATGACTAGTTATAATATTTCGAGAGAGCTTAACAGTCAAAAAATTGTAAATTAGTATATATATTACTTTAATTAAATTTTAAACCCGAAAATTCTCTTCTTTTAAATTTAGGTTAGATTAGTGCTACTCGCGCCAGCTGTTGAGAGAAAAGACTTTAAAAAAAAAGCACAGAAAGAAATGTATGATTTTAAATTTGAAATTCAAACGATTCTCACGTGATTTTAAAGATAGTTCGAAGATTTGTTTTCAGCAACACATCGGTTTCTAAGTATCTGCAAAAATTTTCAATATATTTCCAGGATTTTCCAAGTGATATTTTGGAATCTTGACATCACCCAACAGCACATTGGATAAATTTGCATAAACACCAGGCTGCGTTCCATTTAATGATCGCGACACTCGTAAACTTAGCGAACAACAAGGATAAGATAATTCTGGGAGCTTTAAGTGGAACGCAGCCAAATGGGCCCGGTGGGCCCGAAGATAATAGAAAAAATGATATTATCGACGGTTAATTATATTGAAGACAATTACAGGAGTTATTCAAATCGTGCGAGTATTTCAGATCATCCAGCTATCGTTTTATCATCGAAAATGTATTAATTTATATACCTGTTTCCAAAAATAACAAAATGAAATTTATTGTATCATATTACTATTTTATTAGAATCGACAATGCAAAGATTTTATTACCTACAGTAGTACACAGCAAGTTTTTTAACAGGTCATATATCACAAGACCGATGGTCTTATGGGACTTAGCGTGATCAGAAAAAAACAAAATGCTACTGTAGGTAACAAAATCTTTACATTGTCGATAATAAAATAACGATTTTATATATAATTTTATATATAATTTATATATAATTTATGTATAATACATAATTTATATATAATATATATTATATATAATTTATATATAATTTATATGTAATTTATATATCATTTATATATAATTTATATATCATTTGTTATTTTTTAAACAGATATATAAAAGATTTATACATTTTCGATAATAAAACAATAGTTGAATGATCTAAAATACTTGTATGATTTAAACAACTCTTATAATTGTCTTCAATATAATCAAAACGGCCGATAATATCATCAATTTTCGATTATCTCCGGGCCCACTGGGCCCACTTGGTGATCATGAAAATTTATTCAGGGCTGTCGATCTTAATCTCATAAGATCATCAATCTTTCACACGGTAGCGTCGCAACGCCAAATACATTAAAAACCTGATTTAAAAAACTGGATCCGAGCATTGAGAATCACTGTTATTGATGCGGCGCTACCAAGTAGCTCTTATCCGGAATTTTACGTCAAATAAACTTTCGATTAAAATATTTCAGAAACTAAAATTGTAATCAAAAATCTAACAGCACTTTTATGATATAATGTGAATACAAGCTTTCGATTGCGACCAATTTGAATAAAATCGGTGCAGTCAATCCCGAGAAATAATAATCGCATGTCAGAATTGTAACATTTTTTTTTTTTCATTTTTCTCCATAATAAAGTTCAGATTCACGTACGTATCTTCGCACGCATACATTCAAAGCGATTTTGTCCCTCAAACGGCGTTCACATTGCATCATATATGATTATCGTTTTGGTGTACGAAAATATTTTAATAGCCAAAATCATTTTTGTACATCCTCACAGCAAGTCGTCTAAAGGCCATCACACATAAAATTCCATAAGGAGTAAGGAAATCGACCAATTGGAAGGGCCAATACTCGACGGTGATTGGTCGATTTCCTTATGCTTACATCTTACACGCTTATGGAATTTTATGTGTAATAGCTATATGATGGCCTTAAAGCCCAACTCACTTTAAGGGTCGACTGGAGATCTCTCACGGAGAGCCGGGAACTATAAATTCGTAAACCCATTATTTTGGCCAAAATATAGAGAATCATATTAAAATTATGATATTCGTAATCAGGAGGATTGTCAAGGATCTGCAAGGTGCCATAGAACGATTTTTTGGATAAAATATCAAAATAAAATTGCTATAAATGTGAGAAATGCGCACCTAGTAGTAGTAGGTGCAGCTAGATACGAGTTCGCGTATTTTATTTATTATAAATTTTTAAGAGCCAAAATTTGGCTCTGTCGCACCAAACATAATTTTATAAGAAATAGAATAAGAATTAGAAAAAAAATTTGTGGAAAAATATCATTTCTTCGAGGAGAAATAATGGGTTCACGAATATTAAATTCGAGAGACGCGCGTCTAATAGCGGGTCAGGTGTAACTAGATACGAGTCTCGCGAATTTTATAAATTTTTAAGAGCCAAAATGCAAAATCTGGATCTGTCGCACCATATATAATTCTATAAGAAATATATTTAAAAAAATTCATGGAAAATATCATTTCTTCCAGGAGAAATAATAGATTTACGAATATTACTAGATTTATATCGAACATACGTCTGGGGAAATTTCCGTGATAACATACTGGCGGTTTGACAAGGAGAGATTATTGCTCTGTCTTTGTCTCTCTCTTGCATTTCATATGTATGTAGTGTCTGTGTTGGTACAAACACTAATATACTGCGTACATAGATAACTATTATTGAAGGATAATGCCAGACAAGAATTGGCTATTATCCTTGTTCCTGCTAGCAACCATAATGATAGTTTTACAAACCAATAATGATATTTTTTTAATTATATCGATATAAACATATACATATATGTATATACTGACACATAAATATTAGTAATATAAAATCATAAATAAGTAACTGTAATGGCATAATGTTCAGTCTATCACCCTATAAACTCAAGTTGAGTCCGTGCACGTCAACAAGTTTTAGTTATATATTTTATTTTAAAAATACATTTTTTTATTATAAATTTAAAAATAATTTTGAAAAATATTGAAAATATTTTTACTTATTTAACATTACATATATATATATATATATATATATATATATATATATATAAGATATAAATAAGACATATATATAAAATATAAATAATAATTATATAATTTTAAATAACAGTTTAATCAGCATATAATTATTTTTAATAATAATATATTTGAATATATAAAATATATAAAAAATATATAAAATATATTAAAAAGTATTCTCTCTGGACAAACCATAAATTTAAAAAGAATATTTAAATTTAAAAATAATATTAATCTTTTTCTTTTTATAGTTGCTATCAATTTATTAAAAAGATACATTAATGTAATTCAAAAAATAAAAAATTTTATCTTTTTTAGATCTTATAGATTTCATGTTACAAATCAAATTATGCATATGCATTTTATGTATTTCGAATGTTTCCGTATAGTTTCCGCTAAGCATTTATAGGTAAAATGAGACATAAATATAAAGCATCTACATAAATATAAAACATCACTAGTAAAAATATTTCATATAAAGAATATTTCTCCTTAGATATAAATAATAAAAAAGTTGTGTTTTTTACATCTATTATATACCTATTTTCTTATTTTTCCTTATTATTTTCCTATATATATATTTTACATTATAACAAGAAAAGAATATTTTTATTTGAAGGTTCAATTTAATTTAACAAAAAATGTTTTACAAAAAGAATATTATATAATTTATTAATAAATACTTAAAAATTAAAAAATTAAAATCAATTTTGAAAAAGATATGTAAATGAGTTTTACATCCCGTAAATGTAAAAAATTTCTTTTTCAAATAAAGATTGTTGTAAAGATAATGATAAAGAGTATATAATTTTAGCTTAAAATTAAGAATATATTATAATATAAAATAAAAGAACTAATCACATAAGATATCAAAAATCACTGTGAGAATTATTATTGTTTTAGTGAATTATTATTGAATTAGAAACATATAAGACTTTGTCTATGCGAATAAAACAGGAATATCCATGCCTTTTTACACAATTTATCTTTATATTAACACATGTTTATTTTTTTTAATTTCTGCTAGAAGAATTAGTTCTAAAAAAAATGCAAATGCAAGAGAAAGTTATCATCAAAAGCTATCTTGTTAAATCTTTTATTGTTCATGAAGAAAGATTATCATTATTTAAATAGGACAGTTTCGTGAAAAATTACAAACAAAAATAATCAAAATTAATCTTAAATAAGTTCCTTATAACTAAATTCTTCATTTAATATTTCAAACGTAAGTTCTTCATTTAATATTTCAAACAATATATTATAGATAATATTAATATTTTGTAAATAAATATTCTTAATTCTCTTCTAGAAATTTAGAATTTCCACTATTAAAATACTTCTCTTAATAAATATTATAAAATATTTATTTCAATAAATATTATAAAATAAAACACAGAAGATGTAGAAATGGTAAAGAATTAAATATATTTAATAAATCGAGTAATTTTCGATAATTATTATTACTAAATAATGACAAATTTACAAGAATTTACGAAATTCAACATTTTTGAAAAATATCTCTTCTATAGGAATGTATATATTACAATTTTTTAGTCTACATTTTGCGCAGCAGCAATTATTTCTCTATTCTTATCACTTTATCACTTATCACTATTCTTATCACTTATCACTATTCTTATTCTTATCACTAAAAAGTAAGAAGAATTTTGAAATTTTTATAAAATAATGAAAAATTGTTAAGTATAATAAATTTTAATTTTTTTCAAGTATTTCAGAGATTACTAACGAGATCTCTTAAAATACATTATGTTTTTAATTTAACAAAGAAATTATAAATAATTATAAAAATTTGCATAAAAATTGAAAATTCGAAGCAATTCTGATGGTGGCAAAATGGTATAAATAGTAATATTTTGGAGCTCTCTTCAAATACTCTGCATGATGAAAAGCTTGAAAGATATATGTATACATATTTGTTATGAGTGGGGGTACCATTCGCAGCAGCGGGCAGTAACGATTCAGTCGTGTTCGCAGTCTTACTCCGGCCAGTTCTAACTGGAGTTACAGAAATGAGAGGAGTTTACGTCGACCGATAAAAGTTTATCACTTAATAAACGCTTAATAAACGCTCCATTTACGAGCAAAGAAAAAAGTGTAAATCTCAACAGGACAATTGAACAGGTAAACAGCTTTAACCAATATTGAATATTCGAGCTCATAGAATTAAAAATTTCTGTCGATTTGTTTCATTATATTTATAAATTTGTAAGTTTTAAATTTTCATTAAAAATTACAAAAGTCGTGATAATATTTTTTAATTTAATTTTTTTAATATTATTCGAAACGTATTTAACAGAAATATAAATAAATATAAATAAGTTCTGGTACTTTGATGAGAATATAAATAGCTGACGTAAAAACAATTGTGTATTTACTCAATCAAAAATCAAAGATAAGAACGACAAATGTAGGAGCAAAATGATATTGAATGACATATTTATAGTGTTGTGTTTATAACGTCATGTTTATATACGAAAGCTATTTTAACGTCCACACACAAGGGCTTTTCTCATAATAACAAATCTTCCATCGTGACACCAAAGTAGAATGACGTCATATACATTATATGTTTGAGAAGAAATTTGAAACGCGGTTACGCCAACGCAATAGTGAATTTTGGAACTCTAGGTATGCAACTTGATTTGAAATCCTTATGCTTAGAGATACAACTTTATTTAAAAGTTGTGTGCAACATCAAGGCTCCATAAATGCGTGTCAACCTACCTAACAATTCAATGCCAACGATAAGTGGCAAAACGTGTAAACGATTTATTTCAATTCATGACGTTATGTACTATGCATCGCGCGTGCATTTAAAGCAGATTTTGCGCTTGTTGATATTTAAGAGCCTAAAAAAACTATTCTAGCAGTATACAAAATTAATAGTTACTTAAAAAAATTTTTTGAAGACTATTATTTTAAGACTATTAGAAATTGAACTTTTTTTTTATATTTAAGATATGTTTTTATTAATGTTTAAATAATATGTATGTGTTGTGTTATTTTTAAATTATATTTTAAATTATATTATATTTTTAAATCTTGGATATTTATTTTTTAATTATATTTTATATCTTGAATATTTACTTTTTTTGTTGAAAACAAACATTTATCATGTATTTAAAAATGCATAGTTTGATTATGTGACATACTGCTTCTCATGTAATTATTTGAAATAAATAAACTCGCTTTTATTAACCAAAATTAAAAAATATAAAATAACAATAATAATAATAAAATAATGTTATTTCAAAATTAGATACTTCAATTTTGATAAAATTTATTTATTTATTCAGAACATTAGAAAAATATTAATTAAAAATATAAATTATTAAGTTTTTAAATTCTATTTAGGTACAATATCTCCAGAAAAAGTTGTTTTTTATTTAAAAAAAAATTAAAGTTATTCTACTAGTCTTATTTTCGAAATAACTATTACATCAACTTTGAAAAAAACGCATTTATAATCCATCATTCCATTCAAAATCTTATAATTCCGTCAATTTTACGACTTTTTTAATAAAATTTGAAAGACAAAAATATTACTTTCACAAAAACTGTGAGAAAAACTTTTAGAAAATACCAAAAAGAAATCGATTTCTTGACTCTAAAGTGAATTGAATTTTCATCGACTTTTTACCTTTGCTTCAAATATAGGGTATCGTTTTTTATTTTTTATAGTAAATAAAAGTTTAGTTCATTTCATTCGTACACCTATATCGGAGGACGTTTAATTCTTCAACTTTGAATCAGCTGGACAATTTTAGATGTGTGCACTTTTCTTTCTGAGTTTCGATAGGAGACAGCTGTCCAGTGATAGAACGCAGTCTCAAAGATGCGGGAGGGTGACTGCGTGCTTCCTGGGGCGAAAAGATCGATAGAATACATGCGCGTCTGGTCGCGTCGCGACGCGCACGAGTTGTCCGAAACGCAATGCAACGCAATCTGCGTTTGCTCTCGAATTTGTGCGCGTAAAAAGGAAGCAAAATCGCTTTCGAAATACATTTTTACGACGAGTGGATGAGATCGCACGAGACGCGTTAATCTTCTTCTTCTTCAAGCTCGACGATATTCCAAAACGTCATAGTCGTCTCTGCGACGGAATTAATATCAACGCGCATACTGACCTAGAATCGCTAAACGGATCGTCATCGTTGCTTCTCCCTCAATAGTCAACAAGCGCGGTGAGTCTTTCTTTCGGTCGAACTGCGGAAATAATATATAGATAGTGATTTGTAATTCAATAATAATCACAAATATATAAAGAAAAAAATATACTCGTCGAACAATGCTATTATGGTGGACGACATTTTCGAGTTTGACTGTGATTCGATTGTGCTGATATTACTTAATCACTATTCCACTTTGACTGACCGATGACGCTAATTACGTTAACACACGATGCTCGTAATACCTATTTATAGGCGTGAAACAACGTTATCCCCACATAATGTTTTCCTGCGCACCGCGATCTGACATTTGACAGACGCTCACGCTTGCATTTACTATATATTTACATCATAAATTTAATAAATTTAATACATCATAAATTTAATAAATTTAATACATAATAAACTTATATTTTATTAATTTATATTTTTTATACTATTAGTAAATTTATTTTTTATTTTAAAACTATATATAAAATAAATTATGAGAGATTAATGAGATATCTGCACAAAGAGAAACATATTGCGAAATTATTATCAAGTATAATTTAAACAAATATCTTAAGGGGAATTTTATTGCATAAATATGCATTTTAATGTTAGATATTTATTATGCGGTAACAGTCTCGCCGTGCATATTTATAACATGCAACCACATGTTAGCCCTGAATTTGTCTATAGTACTCATCTATAGTACTTGTCTATAGTAATGCTATTCTTCTTTCTAATAGTCTGTAGCTATATTTAGGCAGATAAAAGCCAAGCAAATGTTTTATTTTATGAAATCTCGTGTAATACAGATATTCATAAATAAGAATGAATTTACAACAAGCTACATATTTTTTTTTTAATAACTGTATTTTTTTACATCAGTTCCTCTCATTATTTTGTGCATAAAATTATTTAGGCAAAGTAATTAAAAAATAAATATTTTATGAGATATTTCATAGTTTATGTAAAATTATGTCAAAAATTAAAGTGTATAAAATAGTGTACAAAATATTTCGTAAACTATTCATCCTATCCTTATAACTTTTTACGCCAATTATTGCGAGGAATTAATTTCTATAAAAAGTGCGGTTTCATTTAAAAAAACTAAATTGATTTTCATATAACCTTGAAAAATGATCTTAAAAATCAAGATTATATCAACGTTTTCTTTCAAAATCTTATAAATTTTATGTAGAGATCGTTTATTTGTACAACATCAAGTTTCAGAAAAAGCAACTTGCAGCACTTTATAGGAAACATTCCATATATATAACTTTTATAATAAGCGTGAAGCAACATTAATCAATCTTGCAAAGAGATATTCAGATAAATAGCTTCGCTGATGACATTGATAAAATAAATAAATTTATCGTACGCTTAAGATTTTATCATAAAGACTTTTTTGCAAGAAATACAATAAAAATTACTATTAAGACTATTGCTTGATGAAACGAAAGTAACTTTTCTTATAATGTAATGTCGATTAGTAATACGCCAGTAGTAACCCTAGGAAAAAATATGTATAATGAATGAAGACACACAACAGATGAATAAACTCATTTATCGGTTATTCCATATATATAAATCGATTATCTAGCAACAAACGAAAGAAATAGCATATACATTCTTTTAGTAAAAACTAGTTCATCAAGGAAAGTAAAACTATAATTTATAAAAAATCATGAGTAATAAAATATAATTTCAGTTTTATTTTTAATCTTTCTTTTGATTTTATTTTTAATATTTTTCTACAATTTATGTTATTATATAATCGATATTTCTAAGACATCAATTTTAGAGAAAACTTTATCGCACTTTATATAAAACATCCTCTATATATATATATATATATATATATATATATATATATATTTTTTTTTTTTTTTTTTTTTTTTTTAATCAATCTTAATCATACATGGAAGATAATCAACTTCGTTGATGACATTGATAAAGTAAATAAATTGTGTATGTGTTATTTGCCAATTCTTTTTAATTAATAACTGTTACAAAATGGTAATGGACTTTTTTCTTCAATTTTCTGTTCTCTATTCGCTTACGAGTGTTCCAATTTCTAACGAGATTAAACGAGATCAAATCCTGTATTTATATATAAATTATTACTAATCAAGACTATTGTTCGTCGAAATAAAATTATGATTTTTCTTACAATTATCGATTAGTATACCAATAGTAACCCTGAAAAAGAATATGTATAATAAATGTAGAAAATGTATAATGAAAGAATATGTACAATGAATGCAAAATTGCAATCACGATATAAATATTATCTTTGAGCTGTGACAGTTATTGCATATTCGACTAAATGGACGACAAACAACTTTTGTTTTAGCCATCACAATGCAATCGGAGAAGAATGATATCGACACTGAAAAAAATGAGGCTGTCAACAATGAGGTCACGACTTCTGTCGCAAATGAAGTTACGAATTTGAAGATCGAAGACGGTTCAACAAATTCAACGCCAAGTAGTCCCGGTACCGAATCAGGTAGCTTTTTAGCGAACTTCAAAGCATTTTCCAAGTTCGGCGATCCAAAAAGCGATGGTAAATTAATTACATTAAGTCAAAGTGACAAATGGATGAAGCAAGCAAAAGTGATTGATGGAAAAAAAATCACTACTACGGATACGGGAATTTATTTCAAAAAACACAAGTATGTCTTTTAAAAAATTGATGTCATTATGTTTATTATATTTTCATTATATTAGTTAGTTTTATGATTATCTATTGTTCTAAAGTTGTGATTACTATAGCTTAAAATAATGCTTTGCTTATATCATTATACTTTTAATATTTTTGTCATATCAATAGATCCACAAAGCTCGGTATTGAACAGTATAAAACATTTCTGGACGAACTAGCCAAAAATAAGAAAGTGGAATTAACGGAAATAAAAAAAAAGATGGCCAATTGTGGATCACCCGGAGTTACAACTGGCTCCAATTCAGTATGTAAATTTATTTATCTGAAATTAAAATAAAAATGGATAAATAATAACAATAATTTAAAAAGTTAAAAATTAATAGTAAAAAGGTAAAAAAAGGCGCCAAGTTCATGCGAGCAAGTGAAAAACTAAACTATTATAATCTTCACATTTGTTTTAATATATCCTATAAAAATTAATGATATCAAAAAATTGCGCCAACTGAAAATAAAATCTTATATATTATTTTATTGCAAAAATAATATTAAAAAATTGCGTCAACTAAAAATAAAAATCTACAACAATATTTTAACCAGAAAAAGTTATATAAAATAATTGTTTTAATTTTTTATAAAAATAATAATTTTAAAAAGTTGTACTAACTAAATAAAAATTTATATTATAAAATTTATTTTTTTGTTTGCAATATTAAAAGAAAAAATATGTATATCTAATAAATAGCAATATAATATTTATTATAATATATTTAACGTGATTTATAGGCTAGAAAAGCAGCATCGACGGTCGACAGACTAACCGATGTTAGTAAATATACTGGCTCCCATAAGCAACGTTTCGACGAAACCGGGAAAGGTAAAGGCATAGCAGGTCGCAAAGATATATCAGACACATCTGGATATGTTCAAGGCTACCAAAATAAAGATACGTACAAGGCCCACTAGTACTCTTTCGATAATAGATATCTTTAAAGACACACTATTGTTGGTGATTTGGCATATCTCAAAAATTCAGTTGAAATTGAAATATATTAACAATAAGACTATTGCACGGCTTTTGCCAAATCGCTGACAATATGTTTGCAGTAATCGTACTCTTACGATACT
Source organism: Camponotus floridanus (assembly GCF_003227725.1). NCBI lineage: Eukaryota > Metazoa > Arthropoda > Insecta > Hymenoptera > Formicidae > Camponotus > Camponotus floridanus. The sequence goes on along the minus strand of NW_020229814.1, from coordinate 240,899 downwards.
TCCACTCTTGATATTTATGTTGCATTTTTTGCGATCGAAATTTTTTGACACATATAACAGGTTTCGATGAGAATATTATTTTTTTTTTAATATAAATGACTTTTTGTTCGATTAACTAAATCTACTTATTCTTTACAATTCATCTATTATTTCAAGATATTTCTTGATTTTTTAGATATTCTGTCTATTCAACTTTGTTGATTACTAAATACGAATAATATTCGTATCTATTTAATATTCGTATATATATTATTTTGTTTGTTTTGAATTTTTTTATTTTTATTTATTTTGTTTGTGGGGTTTTTTTTGGGAGAATCTAGAATATATATAGCTTAATATATATAAAACTACTAATAAGTATTTAGTTTACTTATAAAGTAATACGTAATATATATAATACATTTATAAAATTGTGTCACCTAATTTTGTTTCACAATTAATTAAGAATAAATTCTTTGGAATTTTTGCACAATTTAATAAAGCAAACAAATACAATTAATTTCGATACAAAAATATATTTGCCGTTACAACTATACAACATATATGTATAAGACAAAATTATATGGTATTTATTATATATAAATCTTGCACAAACTTAAATTTTTGTGTTAAGATAATATATATATATGCAATTATGCTATTGTATATAAAAAATATATACATAAATCTCTTTAATTGGAGAACTAGTCATACTTAATTTTCTTAATTATACCTATATATTGATTATCGATTTTATTTATATAAAGAATAATATACTTGTCTTTCGATGAATGTAATAAATATAAGCACGAAAATCGTCTGTTATATAAGATAATATTGATCAAAAATGTTTAAATATATACGCATACATGTAAATGAGGGTAAAACAATATTTAATGTATAATTAGACAAATTATTTTCTACCATATATATGTAAAAAATAATATTTTTCTGCATATTAAATATTAATTAAATGTATTGAAACATCTGTATTGAAGCATCTCGTTTGCTAACGATACATCCACTATACTTATACATATACGAAATGTACGCTGTTAAGTTTGTAGCTCTCCGTTTTAAATAATTCACACACATTAAATGTAATGTCTACATATAACTAAATGAAGTGTACTTACTGTATCTTGAATTACTAATGCATTTGCGCTTATGACACTTACACACATTTGAGACCAAATTTTGTAATCTAAAGGTTTTATACAATTAGATGTTGAAGCATTTAATTGTAGCATGATTGAACTTTGTTTCGCTTATGATTTTCGCATACGAATTACATATATGTATGTAAAAATTACAGTCACAATTTCTTCTCTTTTTTTATCCTTTCTTTATTATAATATTTCCTTTATCCCAATTCATTTGTGTTTTTCTAAACTAGTCTTTCCTGATGCAGCAAACTGCAGGATATTTGCCACATTACACTACTACATGAGAATAAAAAAAATAAAAGATATCATATATTAATACCACAGACAAATATATGTTAAATTACAAATATTAAAAAATTATAAAAATTTTTTTACTTTTGAAATAATAAATAAAAAGGTATTATACCTATATGTTCTTTATTTATTTTACTTTTTTTATTACTTATTATTATATATTTATTATATTGCATATTATTGCATTATATATTATTATTGTACTATATATTTTTATTAATAACAATGTTAATAATAATGTATTATTAATAATGTCTGTAATAAAATAAAAAATAAAAAAACAAATTTTTGATAATTTTGTTTTTTTATTTATATATTATAATATTTATAAGAAAAATTTTTTTTATTTAAGTATATTACTTTACTTTTATCTTTATATAGTTAAGTCCAAAAAGAAGAAGTTAATATTTATTAAGATGATTTTGAGTAATCTTTAAGATGAATTTTGAGTAACCTTTTTTACAAAAAATTTGTCATTGTTCGTCATTGTTTATTAAAAAATTATTAATAAATAAAAATTCACGAAAAACGAAAATTGAAAATGTGAATTAAAAAGTATAATTTTAGATACAATTTATATAGATATTATTATTTAATAATGAATCCCTGGAAAGTCTGTGATATCTAATTTAATGTATTTATTGCATATTATTGCATTATATTATTATTATATATTTATTACATTGCAATAATGTCTATGTAATGAAATAAAAAATAAAAAAACATAAATTTTTGATAATTTTGTTTAATATATATTTATCTTCAAAAAATTAGAAAAATTTTGAAACAATTTAAATTTAAATTTAAACATGTGCCGTTGTTATTAATATTTTCTGTAGCTTATTTAAAGAAAAAATTCCTAAATAGTTTATTTTTATCAATCCTTATAAGAAGATTTGCATTCGCAAAAATTGATGTTAGACATAAAAAGTTATAACCTTTTGAAAAATTTTAAAGGAAAACTCTTTTATGAAATTTTTGCTTTAAATAAAAATTAAAAAATATATATTTTATTAAGTGTTGCTAAAAAAACTTATTTATTTTAGAAGTATTTATTAAAACGAAATTGCGTTATACATGTATTATGAAAATACCACACAGATTTTTGTAATGAAACAGTATTTTTATATAATAATTTATATCTTACTTTAAAATATCTATTAATGAACTTAAAATTATTAATATTCTTTTTTTTTATAAAAAGAACTCGAATCTTTTGACGCAAAATAAGGTCATATTTTATTTTTTGTTCTTAGATTTCCGTCTATTAGACGAAATTTTGTATTATATCAATTTACAATAGCTAGATTGCATCAATTCCACTGTAAAATATTAAAAGATGTTCTTATTTTACCTAATCTTTGTTATTAACTTATCGATATATATAAGTATTAACTATCGATATATATAAGTATTTAATCAATTAATCGAACGATTGCATTCGGCTTCGCTTTTCGTTCGGTATATATAAATATTTAACGAATTAATCGAACGATTGCATTCGGCTTGCCATTTTACTCGCCGCGTTACAGTGAATATCGCGCGAGAGAGGCATGCAACATGCGCGGCGTCGTGCACGATTTCGACCGTCCGCGCGCAGACGAAAAACGGCCAATTTATATCTCGACTTCCGGAGGCGATAGCGATTTCGTTCTTTTTGCATAAAATTCTACACCATTTCGCGGCACTACCGTTTAAATCTCGTCCCGATTGCCCGAGGAGCGGCTGACTTATAGTGAATATCCGAAATGTGCTTCTTGGACAGGGTGTCCGTCAATTATCGACCTTAACGAAATAAAGAAGTAGATTGGCTCAAATTAAGAAGGAATGACTTGTATTGTTTTGGGATTGTCGCAATAATTAATGAAATATTAAATAAAGAAGATCGGTCGATCTGCGTGAGTAGAAGCGCGCGGCGACGAGAGTCGTCTCACTGTAATCCGATACTACGAGCGCGGCGAAGCGGTCGGTGGGTCGCTCCAAGACATGATGGTGGTTTGCGATATATCGCAATACCGCACCGAAAAATGATCCGTCCTTTTAGTGGCGAGAAAATGATGCGCTATCATTTCCACACCACCTTGTAGTAGATAGCATGGTGCGCTTTTTTTATAGTGGTTTCCCCCATAGGCCTATTCCACTCTCAATTTGAAAATTATTCAAAATGCCATTACTATACGCTAAATATATCGTAAATGTAAAAAATTAATGATGACAGTACCTTTACAAAAATTGATCCATGATTTAAAATCCCTCGATAAAATATATTGCACACGTTGATAACTTTCTCTCTCTCTCTCTCTCTCTCTCTCTCTCTCTCTCTCTCTCTCTCTCTCTCTCTCTCTCTCTCTCTCTCTCTCCCCCTCTCCCTCCCCCCCCCCGCTTTTTCGTTCTCTCTTTCTGACAAGACAATTTAATTTTCAATTCTAATATATAAAAGGTCAAAACTTAAAAATTGTATACATTATATATATTTTTTACATATTTAAATTAGTTTATACTGAATGCATATTATTTAGCGACATATAATAAGTCGCGCGATGCAAGCGGCCTTTTATCCTTATTATTCACTGGATATTGAAAAAAAGAAAAAAAAACAAAATGACGTTTGTATCAACTTGTATCATTAAATAAAAATAAGTAATAAGTACCTATTATATTACTCTCTACGTTTTTATTTTATTTTTTCATAAATATATTTTTTATAAATATGTTTATGAAGAGAATCATTTTCAAACATTCTCTGTCATGTAGGTATTTAACCAATAACTTAGATATTTACTATAATATTTAAAATTTCTATATTACTAGTTGTTTCGTCAGGATATGTCAATATAAAAGTAGAAGTATCATTGCAATAGAAAGTTAATTTATTTGACACCATTGTTCATCATAACGGAGTCAATAACATTCGATATAGTTGTTTTTCAAATTAGTCAAGAAACTCGACTTCTGCGACACTCTATGTACGCTAGGGCAAGATGTAAATATTATAAATATTGCTGCGAGGTTAATAATATCATATTTTTCTCATATCCATAGTGAAGATGTCTATGACTACTTTATATCTGAAAAATGTAAAAGTATATATAATTTATAATTATGTAAATATACGTTTCACGTTTAATTCATTAACGAGATGTTGCATTATATATATATATATATATATATATATATATATATATATATTTTATAATTATTATATAAAATACTGATATCAAAAAACAAATTAAATAATTCATTTCAATCAGAATGACACTCTATTAGAATAATTATTTAGTGTATTACTAATATAATACACACATGATTATATACATAAAACCTCGTATGGAGAACGTGATATTTCTAAAACGTGTGAAATTACACTTTATACGATAATTCTTAAATTTTAATTTAAATTCTTAAATTTGTGAAAAATTTTTTGTATTTCTTTTATAATAAACAACGTGTATTTTCAAATTTTATACAAACTATAAACATTGCATAATGTAAGACGTAGCGCGGAATATATGCCTCGCATTATACGAAGGTCTACCGTATATATTTTTATTCGATTTATACAATCGAATAAATATCATGCAATATTTACTTCACAAATCATACAATATATGTATGTCATACAATATTTAAGCTCGTATAATAATAGAACGTGTCGGATGTCTTTCGTATGTTTACAATTAATATTCAAATAAACATTTTAATCAATGTTTTGGCAGCTATATAAATACCAAATATCCTGCGTGATAATAATAATTGACAATAACGTCGATATGTATATCATCGATTGGTATATTACAATTTGTTTCTAATAAATGATTATAATGATAATTTAATCGACGAATTTTGTGCCGGACAATACTACTAAATCGACACGCTTTTACAGCAATTTTCATAAGCTCTAAAAATACTTTTACTTGGCAAGATCCGTAGATACTTTATTAGCGACAAATCGACAAATTACTTTGGAAAAAAGATAGAATGAATTTTTTTGTCCTAAATATAAAAATATGAAAAAACAAATATAACTTATAAAATAACACACCATTTATAATAACATATAACTCAATCGTCTGTCAGAATCTTCATTCAAAACTAGCTTTTAAAATACAATTATATTTTGTGTATTAAATATAATATAAATATATGCATTAAAAGATTGTAAAACATTGATAAAAGCAAGTTGAGAATGATTTAAATCCGCATGCGAATCGTTTAACACATATCTTTGATTATATATTTTCGATAAAAAAAAGAAGTTTTCTTTCTCTCTTTTTTTAACACAGAACATAAATATGATTGAATCAAACTTTCGTGTTGAATTTTCTGAGCAACGCTAAGGATTAAATATCTATATAATAAGTTATTCGAATGTATGTAGTAAAAGTATGTAAAAACCGCGCGTCAAGAGCGCCATCACATCAGAAATGTATTTATGATACAGAGATATTTCAATATTAAAAATATAGTTCCTCTCTTTTCACGATAAGTTGTTGCTACCATTTGATAAGCACAGATGCAGAGTGAAAAACCTCATGTTTAGGTTTTAGGAAAATTTAAATTTAAATAAAGCTTGAGACTGTTTTTTTTTAAATACGATCGTAAATTGCATTATGGATTATAATAAGCGTAAATTATTATTATTATTATTATTATTATTATTATTATTATTATTATTATTATTATTATTATTATTATTATTATTGCGCTTATGAATCAAATCGATTTGTATAGACTTAATTTATTCGAGCATCTTAATCAAGTAACATATTATAATTCTGTAAGAGTATCCACTGACGCTCGAAGGCGAGATCTAGCGATATAATCTTCATGCCCTTTATTAGTTCCAATACCATCGATCCGAGAAAGAATTTCATCTTTCAAGGCTGCAAGTACCTTACGATCTTGTCTATTGTGAGCAGGCACATTTTGAAGAGCTTCCTGAACATCGGACAGGGCATCTTCTAATAAGCCTAAATCCACACGAGCCTTAGCTCTGGCATAGAATGCTTCGTAAGAAATGGAACGGACGCCAAGAGCTTCATCAGCGAGTTCGATAGCTTCGACGCATTCCTGTGAAAAAGAAATGCATTACATCGATGTAAAACTAAGAATAAATTTGAAATTTGAATTCATACAGCACAGCACATTTCAATTACGCTGCAGTAATGTTACAAGTTGCTCTAAGATTGTGTAAATATTGTGTAGGGATTGTGAAAACGTATAACTCAACAACATTTCAAGAAGAAAAAGCAACTTATACAGCATAGAACATTGCAGCAAGATGATAATATTATTGCAATATTGCTGCAATGTTGTTATAATGTTCCATGCTGTGTAGGTAAATCCAAGCAATGTCAAGAAATCTTGTATTATACTAACATTCATCTTGCGTTTACATCGGCTGAGATTTAGAAGAAAATTCAATCGAAGCTGTGTAAAAGTTTGCAGCTGCAGCATCATATGACTTTGCTCTTGTCCTTGGCAATCTTCTTCCGGCGAGGCTGGAAATTTTCTAAGAGCATATGCGTAACGATGCGACGCTTCCTTTAATCTATTCTTCCGATACAAAACGTTGCCGTCTTCTAAAAGCTTATTTAGCAGGATTATTAAAACGTCCGACTTTCCCGCCGCCATAGCCCATGTGGCAGGACCCAGTTTAGCGCCACGACGCAGAAAACATTGGACCACCGGTATATTACGACATCCAATAGCACGGTCCAAAGGTCGCATGCCGTGAAGATCGACGTGTTCTACCGCGGCTCCCTTTTCGAGTAACAACTGTACCAATTTTGGATTACCCTGTATATAATTTTGTGAATATTAGAGATCGCGATACACGTGATAATGATATATTTGCATATAAATAAAATAGACTCTACCTGAAATGCGGCCAAATCCAAAGGAGTCCTACCAGTATTGTCATTCGTACTAACATTGGCGCCACGATCAAGCAACATCTGTACGATGATTACGCGTCCTCTAAGGCAAGCCCAACCGAGAGCAGTAAGTCCTTCCTTGTCTTTTGTTTCTAAAATCGATCCTTTATCGAGGAACAATTCGATAAGATTGGTGTGACCTTCGGAAGCAGCCAGCATTAACGCGGTGCGACCATCAGGATCGCGTTGTTCCAGAAGCGATATAGCTTCGTCCAATATTGCGTCCGTGCTAATGGATAGATCTCCTGAAGAATAATAATTTAACAATTATAAAGCCAATCTCTTTCGGATAGTAAGTACGTTGAATAATTTCAATCACAAGTTATACTATAAAAAGAAAAAAGCAAACCTTGTAAAAGTCGTTCAGCAGTACCCCAATGTCCTTCCTTGGCGGCGAGCATGAGAGGGGAAAGGCCTTTCGCATTTACAGCAGTAGGATTAGCACCGCGGGCCAAAAGTGCGGAAACTGTTGCAGTCGAGCCATTCGCAGCGGCGATCGTTAAAGCGGTTTCACCTATCAATGTATCGGGACGATCTACAATCACTTCAGCCATGTCTAAAAGATATTCCACAACAGCTTCGTGGCCTTGCGAAGCAGCTGCAACAACGGCTTGTTGGGCAGCTTCTTCTCTGCCTATTTCTGACGCCCCGCTTTCCGATTTATTCTCACCGGCTGGTAAGATCCAATCGCAAGCAAGAAGATACCCAACCACGGACAATCTTCCGTGCCTCGCCGCGTGTACTAGAGGACATTGGCCAGCCATATCCGCGTGTCCTAACAAGGCTCCAGCGGCAGCCAATCTATCAAGTACATTACAATAAGCAATTGCACTGCATTGTTCTGAAGACTTATAAAAACTTTACCTTCTCACAACGTCACAGTGTCCTCGGGCAGCTGCCAGCGATAACGCGGTACAGCCTTGACTATTAGTCAGTTCGACATCGGCACCAAATTCGAGAAGAAGGGATACCATCTCGACAAAACCCTCGTGCGCGTACATACATAAAACCGGTGCGTTACCCAAATACTCAGTTATATGATTCGGCGATGCACCTGCCAGCAGGAGCAACCGCGACACCTTCACATTTGGACTGTAGATATTCCGAAGCGTGCATAACGCTGAAGAGATGCATTCGGTCGACAAAGTCAGCCAGATAGCCTGAAGATAGATGAATGGGGCTTGGTTAAGTTTTTACACAGTAAAAAATTTTGTGTTAAATTTCACATGTCCCAATTTATCCACTCTAATTTTAATGTCAATTTAACAGAAGGCAAGTATGTAAATAAATAACACAAGTAATATGTTTAAAAATTAACACAAAGGTATAACTTAAACTTTATCTGGAAATAAAGTTTATGTTAAATTAACATATTTATAATGTTAAATTTAATTAAAAGAAAATGTTATTTTTATATTTTTATGATAAATAACAGAAGAGATATGTCGATTTAACATATGGAAACTTTTATAGAGAGAAAAATAACACAATTTATCTGTTCATTTTAACATATAACATATTTCATCAAAAATTCGTGCATTTACATATTAATTGTGTTGTTTTAACTCTTAGAAACGGTGAATATTAACTCAACGCAGAAATGTCAAAATAACACAACGATAATATGTTACGTTAACATAAGAGTATGTGTAAAATTTAAACACAAAAATTTTTACACGAAAAAATTTTAACAGAAATACAAAATGTTTTTTTACCGTATAGGTACGTTACATCATGTTAATTATATGCCTACTTGTATATATACATATCTACCTGCTTATACATACTTGTATACCTACTTGTAAATCGCGCGAAGGCCAACATGGAGCTACACCTCTATAAACGTGCGCTTTTAATACGTGATGACCTAATTCCAAGGTTTTATCACCATCTAATGGCGCTTGAAGGCGGGATAGTCTGAACGCTATCGCCGCGTGGCCGAGTCTATAGTCACACAGGAACTTTGTCGATTCCCCTTCATCCCTTCTCATCAACCATTCCCTGAACGACGGATGGAAGAACATGTAGGTATCATCTAGACGTTTCACGAGAAAACCAGAGAGCATCTGATAAAAAAAAATATTATTACATTAAATAAGCGGGCGAATACATGTTGCGACTTGCATAAAATTTACATTACTCTATACAATTTAAAAGTATAAATAACTGTTAAACGAATCAACAAGTAATCGTAGAAGAACGTTTTGCAACTGAACAAAATAATTATTTTTTTTATTTATTTCATATATATATATTTAATGATCGATTTTTAAATATTTTTTATTATTAGATTACTGTAAAACCTATATGATTTACATGACATCATTGGAAAAAGACAGAGAGAAAATAGACTTAAATCATATTGATTAAAAAAAAATAAAGTGTATAAATATTATATAATGTATTTAAAATATAAACACTTGCCTTGAATCTCTGTAAAAAGTCTTCCCATGAGATAAAATGATCTATATTTAAAGAATTTACGGAATAGAAAATTTCAAGTAAGGTCAGTGGATACAGAGCTGCCAAACAGACAGCCAGAAGAGGTTGCACTTTATCGAACGAAGCTACCGTAGGAAATCTCAGATTAAAATGCAACTGAAAGATCTGCGCGAGAGAGACCGGTAGTACCTAAGGGATAAAATAGCGTTATTCGTCATTTTTTTTGCTACCTTTTCATGATATAATCAAGAAACAAAACAATTGATATAATTTACGATTATATTCTGATTATAATTAAAAATATCCTCGTATGTTTACCTTATAACTTGCAGATTTAGCGACTAAATGGCCGCTCTCGATAAGATCGAGCGACAGTTTGGCGAAGAGGAAGCTGCCTTTAGCTAGAGCAAGCAGATGCGAAGCAAATCTCGTTTGATTCGCGCTGCACGATGATTCCGTCTTGCCATTCACTGACGCAGTCACGTTCGCCTGTATGGAGGGACTCTGTGCGAGTCTGTAACCGACATAATCGGACAAATCTTTTGCGATACTATTACCAATCGCATCATTCGCAGTCTTATCTAACGAAATTCTCGTGTATGGCAGTTGCTTCGCACAATCCAACAACTGCGTCCTGACTGTGCAAACAATCTTCAACCAACTGGGAATGTTAGGTGCATGTCTCGTCAGAAAAGAAGCTATAGTATCGCCTCTATCTGGCCTGTGGTATTCCGCTTCACAAACGGCGTCAATTAATATTACCTAAAAATAAGATGTATCGATGTTTACGATATAATAAAATGTTTTACTAAGTAATTATCAACGAAGAAACAATTTCAATTTCAAAATGATATGTTGATTCGGCTTTTTACCTACCATATTCGAGACTGGTAGTCTATTGGTTTTCTTCAAGGTGGAAAGCGGTTCGATAATACCCCTCGAGAGTGCGAGATCCGGATCAACGGTACATTCCCTTTGCGATAACGAGCCTTGAAGGTGAGGCTCGGACAATAGATATTCTCTATACGAGATCAATTGAGGAGCCTGGCAAAGTTGCGCCGCTAGTGAATGAATTAAATCCGGCACTAGACAGGTACTATTGTTATCGGCTTGACAAAAATGATATGCCACAACGTGTGAAGCTAATTCGCGAACCTGCAATACGTTGTGATCAATTTGTGCTTTTCTTATAAAGATACAAAATTAAAGAAAACGCCCGTAAAATGCTCCTTACTTTTTCGTTGGTATGTCGAATATTAGCTTGAAGAGTTGTGTTACTACTTTGTCTCTCCTTCTCGTCGCATTCCTCACTCATCTCCGAAGATCTATCCAACTGTTCCCTCCTTCTCCCAAAACAACTGTGTTCCACTAGTTGCAGTACAAGCGCAGTCTTTCCTGTGCCCGGCGATCCAGAGATCAGAATGCCGGGACTAGAGCCATTGATCACAGATTCCAATTCGTGTAACAACCATTGCCGTCCGGCGAAGAGCGGATCCTCCTCTAGTAACGGCACTTCGAAGAACAACGGCTTCAGGGTCAATTGCGCTGCATGATGTTGAATGAAACGTACTAGAATTTTAACGCATACGGATCTTTATTACTTGCCGTTCAAGTATTTACATATAAGGAAAAACGATATAGTACATCCTACATTTGTTTAAATCAATATAAAATTTATGATAAACGGATTTTATTAATTTTTGATTAATTGAAGTATTCTAATTGAGATCAAATTTTGGAAAATATTGAAGAAGAAAAACATTTTCTTTCGGATTTCAGTGAAAAAAATTATATAATAACTATAATTAGCAAAAATATAATTTTCTTTTTAATTATGAAATTCAATAAAACAAAAATTTTAACTCAATAAAAATATTGATCAAATATTTAGGATCTTTCTCTATTTTCAAAAAAAGTATATATTCCAAAAAAAACATTAACACTCATTTGCAGCACCCTGATTTTTATCAAACATTATTTCTAACAATGCTTCTTTATTCTATTCCATCTTTGTAATTTTTCTTTTACACGTTTTGTTAGTCTGCTAGAAAAATAATTTAAAAAATGTTACAATAGAGCTTAAAAGGCATATTATATTCCCATGTGGAACATTTTTACATTTTTAAATGAATACATCCTCATATGTATCAAATAGAAAAAACGATTTTGTTATATTTGATACATTTATACCTTCAAAAATACAGCAAGAACATAATAAATATAATGACAATTACTTTTTTATGAAATAAAAAATAATTTTAAAATATTTAATAAATTTTACAACTCTTTTCATTAAAAATTATTGATTTTGTAATTTTTTTATATGTAAAATCATATTTAGAGCAGTTCTATGCGATTTCTTAATTGATTGTATATTGTCATATATCGATTCCCATTTCAATGATTATTCGTAAGTTCATTATATTTAAGTAGAATATTTGTCGGGACATATTATACTATTATATCCTATAAAGAGTGGTTTATTACATTTAGCATCCGCTGAAGCCTTAATGTTGCTAGCTCTCGCTGATCTCCGAGTGCAAGATCGTCTGTTCCTCAACTGACCAAGCTCATCGGCTTGACCTGTCTGCGCGGCATTGGCAGAGTGCCTTCTAGATGCGAGAGGACTCGAACCACTACCATTTGACAGACCAGAAACAGACACCGACATGGACATAGACATCGATGTGGACGCGGATAATGACGTGGAAATGGATGCCAGGCTACCGGCGCTGTCACAGTCTCTGGACTTGGCCTTTCCCTTGGTTTTGGCCTTTGGTTTGACGGGGCATCGCAGCGCTGCTGCGGCTTCTGCTTCACTTGATGTACCCGTTAATGTTGAGACCGGACTCGTGTTCGTTGAGGCCAGTGTCTGCGTTTCGAAGCTAGTCAGACTACTGAATGAAGCTGCCGAGCTGTCGTGTCCTGGGACTGCCGGAGTTCGCGAGGAGGGACATGCGTTTGATTCTGAACTCACATTCGCACGACCGGATCCTAGCAGCAGACCCAATCTCATGTACAGATCCGACTGCGACGATTTCCTGGTTTTCGAAGATAGCGGTTTCACGCAACCGCCCTCGTCATCTACAAGACAGAAAAGCTAGTTATGACTATTATCAGTATAAAAGACGATTCAATCCAGTTCAGGCAGTGTTGATCTAAATGTTTCAAAAATCAATAGGCAAAACCAAAATCACACTCTACCATTCAAGCACATTCAGGCGAACGCTCGGTTATCGCTCGAAGTTCATTTCGAATTGACGTGAACTACAGTTGTGACTATTGTATGTAAAGTTGCACGGCAATTACATTCGTAAACATTTCGCTATATTGATCCATTTTTATTTTTTGCATCTGCCTAAATATATTATTATGTTTTAATATAATGAGCACGCTGCAAAATCTAAAAAGAACAAATGCTACATCCAAGGATTTCAAATAATACGATAATAACAAAAAAACAAATGCTACATCCAAGGATTTCAAATAATGCGATAATACAAATATTTAGTGCTTTAAATATATTACGCATTCTGTCGAATTATTCAGCAATCTTCAATTTTTTATTCTTTTTGGTTAAGGAAAAATTATATAATTTAACATTTTATACATAATTTAACAAGATGATAGAACTTTGGCAAATTGGGATTTCAAATCAGAGTAAATACGAAAATTTAATTTATGACTTAAAAATTACATTATATGATATTATTGAAAATGTGAAGATACATTTATAAAAGATATTATTATCATCTAGTTCGACAAAAGAACCAAGAATTATATGAATTGGAACAAATCTGACAAAAACAATTATAATTTAAAAAAATACAAAATGTGCATATATCATGCTGCTAAAGTGAGGCACTACAAGAGATGTTATCGCGAAAGAGACATATTCGTGCGAGCGAACACTTGTAAAAAATTCGCGCATAATGATTTTTAAGGGTCCATCTATTCTAATAGTATGAAAAATTGATGATTTTTACTAATCCTTAAAAAAAATCTGAAATTAATCTTTTTGACATTTTACATCTGATATTATATTTTAAATCTTGAATATTCAATTTGTTTTAATTAAATACAGGCTCTATCCGTAGCGTGTGAGAAAATGTACAATTCGACAATGTAAAATGCTGCTTCTCATATAATTATATAAAATAAAAAAAATTGATTTAGATTTACTGCGTAGAATATTTATAATATAATATTGAATCTAATTTTAATATAGTGTCATCTTAAAATTAGATATTTCAATTTTGCTGAAAATTATTTATTTCTTGAATGTCATAAAAATATTAATTATTAATTTTCTAAATTCTAATTAAGTTCAGTATTCTCAAAAAAGTGTTCTCTTATTAAGAAAAAAATTGAAATTATTTAGTCGTATAATTCAGTCTATAAAGTTCTTTCAAGACATTTGCCATATCAATTTTGAAAACAGTATTTTAAGAAAAACGCGTTTCAAGTTTTGCAAACTTCAAGATCCTGCACGCCATCCTATTCAGTCTTAACTCTATTAATTTTGTGAATTTTTCAATAAAGTTTGAAAGACAACACTACTCTTAGAAAATATAAAAAAATCAATTTTTTTGATTTTCTAAATTAGATTGGACCCTTAATGTTTCTTTGCATTATTATAATTCACAAACTACAAGCATCTCGAATATGTTTCAACAGCAATACACATGGAATTTGAAAGGATCTCCCTGCCTGCGACTTTGTCTGACGAGCTGATAAGCTGATTTAGCCCGTCGCTAGCTGTGCCTTGACTGCTACTCCACAGAGACTTGATTTTTCCCAGGACAACGCCGGGCCATCTCGCTTTTCCTTCCAAGGACGAAGTCATCCAAGCTGCATGCGCGCGTGTGGGTTTTTATATGAGATTTATAAAGATATACCACGCGACTTCAATCGTTAAATTTTTCCTTCGAGCAAGTATGACATGGAAATTTATATTTTATTAAAAAAAAAAGAAATAAACATACCTGATAACGCGGAAGGGTTGTCATTCGTGATCGGTTCGGGCGAGGATGTTGTACGTCTAGAGGATCTCTGGGCGGCGAAGGAGCTTCTGAGCACTTTCGGGTTAAGAAAGAATCTTTTTCGTTGATTTGGCGGCGTAGGACAACCTACAACATCGATTTTATGTTCTTAATAATAAATATTTCGGATATATAGACATAAAATAGAATTTAGATTATACATCTCAACGTACTTTGTGTCATTTCAAGTTTTTGTTGACCTTGAAAGATAGAAGAATCTGGAAGCTGTGAAACCTTGCTTCTCAAGTTCTTCCCCATCGCTGCCAACGAGACATTTTCTACTCCAGCTCGCTGCTGAAAAATAATAAAGTAATAAATAATTAACAAGATTGATAATTTATTATTGGCAATTTGATGTAGCATGATCAGCAAAAAAATAATTAAATTCATTTATTCTTTTATAGCATCGCTTCTTTCTAGTCATGAATATTATACAATATTAAACGATATCTTTTTTCAATTATGTGCAAATTAACTAACAAAATATATATGACAAATTTTATATTAAAAATATACGAGATATATTAAAAATAAATTTAGTTTGTCTGATTTAAATATCTGTTTAAAATTTGAGCGAGATTTTTTCTGATTGGTTTAAAGTTTATATAATTTTTATATTTATTTCAATTTTTACAAAAAATAATACATTGCAGTAGCTGTCAATCAATTTGACAAAAAAATATTAAAAGATAGATCAAATTTTTATGTATTTTTATATTATTATATTAAGTATTATATTAAGTATTTTAATGTTATATTATATATTAAGAAATATATTAACATACACATACACGCACGCACGCGCATACGCATACGCACGTACACTTATACACACATTTTTATTTTTTACAAGAAATATTCACATTCAATTCTTCCGTCATTAATTAAAAATTATTAATTACAAACATTTTTTCATATGTGATACTTTGCAATTGAAAATTTTAATCGAAAATATACATTAATTAATAATTATAATTTAAAGAATCCCATCGGTTGATTAGCGAAGTGCGTTCTCGAATTACTAGAATACGAACATCGTAAAGGGGTGCACGTTCCCGATGCACTGTCGCGAATGTACGAAACTATCGACGAAATATACATTGCGAAATATACATTGTTGCAATTATCAGAGATACATGATTCACGTATTCGAGATATCGGCATCGCGTAAACCTCGGTTGGAAAATCGAGAACAAAGCTGTATTTTCGAAAGCCCAAATCGTATCACAAGTTGTCGACGATTTCGAACATTGGATTATATTTTAATTTTAATATTTTTTTGTTATACATTTCATAAATGCTGAAAAGTTATCATAAATATTTAAAATGTATACTTTTGTACGAGCTTTGAAAAAAATAAAAGCATAATTCCATTTGGTCGAAAAAATTATAATATTTACAAATATTACATTTTCTTGAAATAATATTTTAGGAAGCAGAAAAAAATTTTTTAAATATCTTTAATTTATTTTTTAATATAGCAGGTCAAACGGAAGGGAAAATCTATCATGTTATTTTTCCTTATCGTTGATAATAGACTTACGTGCATAATCCGCGACGGCAGATTAGCCCTCGTGGTGATTTTGGTGCGTGGTAGCCTGGGGCTGCCGCAGAGAGAATTCACCGTCGATGACTCATCGAGCCAACCGTCTGTGGGCGCGAAAACAGACAGCGGAGTCGCGGAAACAGTGAACTCGTCCCTGAAAGTTGGTTCCTCCAGTCTATCATCGTTGTTGAGATCGTAGCCGTGCAAGCAAAGCGGACAGGCCTCGTTCCGAAACAGGCAGGAGTAGCAACGCTCGTGACCGCAGGAGTCGATCAGACGACGTTTCTTGCCCTTGTCGAACGGCATCTCGCAAGATGGACACGTGGATCCGCCCAGCATCCCCGTTGACTCGACCAATGCTCGTATCTGCGCCAGGTCTACAAAGGATAATTTCACATTTTCTCATTATTAACTTTTTATTATTAATTCAAAGATTGTACACGATTTAATGTGAATAATTTATCGAAATTTCTTATAAATTTAGTGAAGGAGATAGAAAATAATTTGAGGCCTAGAGAAAAATGAAACACCTATGGATAATTCAAAATTTTATTTATACAAGCTTACGTGTCAATATAGTCAATATTTCCTTTCTCGGTTTTTCTTACAGCTCTTAATTTGAAATAGGATCTTAACAAATTCTGAAATAAATTAGAGTCGACTTCCATATCGTTTCTTGAATTAAGCATGAAAATATTTTAGATTCTGAAAGACAATCAAGATTCCCATGTTTCAAGAAAGAAATGATAACAAATATTCTCGAGCAACTTTGCTTGCACATTTCCAAGAAGTATTAAAAAATGAAATTCGACATTAAAAAAAATTGATTTCAGAATTTGTTACGACTTGAACGTGGAAAACCTACTGATTGTTGTACACATAAATTTATGTTAAATAAAATATACGGTCGAAGAAATATTAGATTTTTACGTGTTGCATTTTTCTTTAGACTTCTAAAATGATTATTTTCCATTCCGTATGAAGAAGTAAGTGCAAGAAAGTTATATGAGAGAAACAAGAATATCCTCTTCCGCGAATCAAATCGAATCGAGTCAGTGTGCCACTTTATGAGACCGCTGGTCTTTTGACAGTAGGCCTATCTGTCATGATGAACAACCCGTTCGCAGCTCGATATCTCGGAGAGACACGGTTCGACCAACGACAATGCTCGTTCATCACGAATGCGCAGATAAATTGAATAGAACGCGAATTGGAGAAGCCATATGAAGCGTTCTAGAAAGTAAGGTCAAGAGGGGATTTCTGTGCGCTCGATCGTGTTTATATAGTTTAGTAAGTTCAATGCATATTCTTCTGGATATCCTTCCGGATTTTTTTTTCGTAATCGCTTTGGCTGGCAGAAATGCACATTTTTGCAAAATTTTTTCCAATTTTTTAACATAAATATACATAACGTATAAACATAAATATTTAAGAATCTCATCTGTGCCTCTCTCCGCGAACACACAAAGATCGCGGATAAAGTGCGGCAAATAGGGAAACGGGAAGAGAAAAGGAAGTCGCACGACCCCTTCAAGCCGGTAACTCCGCGTGAGACAGGTGCAACTACGCAACCCGGGTTACCGTAAGCTGGGTCAACGCACTTGAGTCTGGTGCAGAGACCCCGCTTCCACTTGTAAACTCGCGCATCGGTGTCGTTTTCTCCGGACTGGTGAGCTTCACTGACTCATACATACTCCTCGTTTCCAGTCGTATTTCGTGTTTAGTCCAGTCGTGCGTTGATAGACACCAATTGATATCTATTGGATACGATATCATTGAGTGTTATCTGATCTACTCCGTTTAATCTGGGAAAACATGAGAAACTTGGAACTTTCAGGAATTTTTTTATAAAAAAATCAAGGAATTCTCATGGGATTTTATTGAAATTCAGGAAATGTTTTAAAAAATTTTCTTTTCGATTATTTCGCTCTTATATTGTAAACAGACTACTAATCTACTAATAAGTCAAATTGTAAGAATTGTGCTTTTTAGATATATGTATATAAATGAACAGATCCATATTAAACTGGCCCCCACCAACGCCAAATAAAGTTTCATTTATTAAATAATTTAGTGCTAATTATGTGTTAATTTATTGCCATAGTCCAGATTTTGTTGCTTAAAGCGTTTAGCAGAAAATTACGTATGAAGTGAAGGAGGGACATTAGCATAATGAAAAAAATATATAAAATACTCCAATTAAAAAATCAATTACACTAGAAATTGTTGCTTCAAAATCATGTAAAAACATTTTGGGAAAATTGTGTTATTGAATTAAAATCAACATTCCATAAGTATCGCCGAGCGATGCTATTCATTTGTACAAGAGAAAAGTAACTAAAAGAATTTGTTGCTCGCATGTTTTTGGTGTCAAAACAATCTGTAGACATTATACTATCAAAATATGTAAGAGACTGAATTTGTTGCTCGATTTAAACTATTAAAAATCAACACTTTATTGCCACGAGCTCTATATGGCGCGCATTAATATAACATAAATTAACTAAAAGATGGCATACACAATTTTTCCAAAATGTTTTTACATGATTTTGAAGCAACAAAATAACAATAAATTCTAGTGTAATTGGAGCAATTTATATATTTTTTTTATTATGGGGACTAGCTTAATGTCAAGCTGGCCCTCCCCCACTTCAAACGTAATTTTCTGCTAAACGGTTTGAGCAACAAAATTTGGATTACAACAATAAATTATCACATAATTAGCACTAAATTATTTAATAAATAAGACTTTATTTGGCGTTGGTGGGAGTGGGGGGACAGCTTAATATGGGTACTGAACAAAGTTAAGTCAAAAATTAATAAATCTAATACATTTCGAAATTTATAAATTTGACTGCATTAAACAAAGCATTTTAGTCTTTTAAAATATACGATTAATAATTAATTTATGAGTGAACTGAAGATTTGCCATGTAGAATTAAAATTTTTATTTTCATGAATTTTTGTGTATACTGTTACTATAAAATTTTCGTAGAATATTCATTATAAAAAAATTTTTATTTTCATGAATTTTTGTGTATACTGTTGCTATAAAATTTTCGTAGAATATTCATTATAAAAAAATTAGTACAACATTAAATCCAATATTTACGATTTTGAGAATTGTATTCTACACGGCAAATCTTTACTTTAACTCACACAAATTAAATATAAATTTTATATTTTAAAATGTTACAAGCATTTTGCGCAATATCAAATTCATAAATTTTAAAATATATGAAATTTATTAATTTTTGTCGTATCTAATTCGTTTAAAGTTGCTAATTTAATCTTTAACCTTTTTACACAAAAAATACAGAAACATAATAAAAATTGAAAACAAAAATAAAATTGATTTAAATTTAAATATATAATAATTTAAATCGGTTAAGCGACATACAACACAAATTTTGAGATACATCTTTTTATGAATGAACAATATCTGTTTTCGCGACACTATCATAATTTTTTTGGACATAGACTCGAGGGGAAAAAAATCTATTTAATTGCACGAGATTTTGGCGATTAAATTTTCTATTATTCCTTATTAATTGTTATTAACTTTACTTTTTTAATTGCGCTAATGAATCGATGAGATTAAATCTAGATTAAAAAGTAACAAAGCATCGCATTAAATCTCATTCTTGGAAAAGTCATCTAAAGAAGTGATCTTAAATCGTGTATAGAGAAAGTCGCTTCCTTTCGACATCAGTCATTGTTAAAGTGAATCGATTCTTTATGCTGGCGCCGGTGAAACAAGATATCATGACATCGACGATTTTGTAACGATAATTCCGTGCAAATATTTAGCACAAGCAGAACTCTTTGTGCGAAAAATTTTTTGGAGTAATATTTTGTAAAAAAAAAATGAAAATAAAAAACTATATAAAAACCATATTAGATACATTCGAATTTGTTCGTTCGATTCACTCGTGACGACCGATGATATACGATGTGTCCAGTCGACCGACATCGACTGAAGCGAGAACGGGGGCGATTAAAGCCTGTTCGCCAAGTGAGAGAATCGAGCAGAACGACATCCACACCGTGGCCACCTGCTGGTCGACCAACTTCCCCGTCTCCATTTCCATCCTCCGAGCTCTCCCTTTCTCTCCTCCCTCCCTCCCTCCCTCCCTTCCTCTCTTGTTCTCTCTCTCACTCTCTCTCACATCGTTAAGAAATGAAGTCTGAGAACCTATGTCCTCGTAAATTGGATCCCACAGACGATCTGACCCGAATCAGTGCCCAGATTCACTGCCGGAAGCCACTGTTTCTTTCTCATTTTGCCAACAGAAACGATTATTGGCAATTTCAACGTAACTTGAAATTCGTGTCACGTTTTCCTCTCCGTTCATCTCTGACAATTTAATAAATATTATGACTTTTAAATCATTGATGTATTATATTGTAGGTTTTTTTCACACTTATCATGTTTTCGTTCAATAATGCTTTTAAATCAAAAACACACATGTATATATTTTTTGACGTTTAGTAGAAATAAATAATACAATCAAGGTACATGTTGAGAAATCCAAACACCTTCGATAGATTTTGTACAATGGTAAATAAAAACAATAGGGACGCGAATCGAACGTTATTCGCCTGTCGTTTCGGTTTCAGCAAGTCACAAGTCACGTGTATTAATCGTTATTCGGTGCGTTCAGAAGAGTAAGAGAAAGTTACTCCATCGAAGTACTCGCCTACAGTCCTGTCGTATTTAAAATCGATGTCTTCGATATACCGGGAGGCTACGAAATTTCATACTCGGTCACGACATCATAACATATTTCAAAAATCATAAGTGAACACTATAACACTATAATATATTTAAAAAAAAAAAAAAAGAAAAAAAAAATATATATATATATATGTAGAATGTGTAGAATAAATACAGGGTGGCTTATTTTAATCAACCCACTCCAATATCTCAAAATTTAAGTTTTAAGTTTTAGAAGAAAACTTTTTAAATAAAAGTTGCTTGGCTCGAAGGAGCGGAAAATAGAGAATAATATTAGTTTGATTTGTTGGATGTAGATGCCAATGTTATGTAAATGTTAACCTAGCTTTTGTAAATAGAATTATTTTAATTTTTTTATAGAAACCGATTTTTCGCAATATTTAGCATAAAAATTATAAGAGTGAAAAAATGTGAGTGATCAGAAATTATGTGTGAGTGTGAATATAGTTTACGAAATATTTTATATTTTAATTTGACAAAATTTTGTATAAACCATGAAATATCTCCTAAAATATTTATTTTTACGACACACACACATACAGAGTATTTTAGTAAAGGTAAACAATCTTTCATGAGTATGTGAATATGTGTATATATGTCGAATAAATAAAAGTAATTTCATAAATTCTTATCAATTTTTTTCTATAATACACTTCCACCAATATATTTGTCTTTAAAATTAAATTTTGCGAAAACATTTTTTTTAAATAACTTTTGTATCACATTGTAATAATTTATAAATGATTGATTAAAGGATTGTAATAATTTATAATAATAATTTTTATGTTCAAACATAAAATCTTTCCTAAAATAATTTTAAAATAATGATAGATTTTTTAATATAAAATCGGAGAGTCGACGACCTACAAGTTTTCTAATTTGCAAAACTTGGTAAATTTCTTTTATTTTTAAATATGTTTCGAAATTTTTTCCACATTTTTTCTAAAAAGAGTTCTACTTATTTCATTTCAAAATTATTGAGAAAAATCCATATAATCAATAGAAAATAAACAATGATGATAATAAAATGATAATAAAATGCGTTGTAGAAAAAAATTTAGGAAATCTATAAGATTATTCTTATCTGCTTTACATGCCTACGAGAGATTGCTCATATTTATAAAAAATATATATATATATATTATAAAATGATAAGTCATTTTCTCTTTACACAAATTTTAATCTTATTTTAATATCAATCGAATTAGAATATATTTACAAGTTTCCACGAAATAACGAAGCTAATCGCCAGTGACGCCATCGCTGATAAAGCATATTAGATAACTCAAAAATCCCGTGGATCTCACGCGTCTCATGATTAAACAGTAGGAAAACTCATGCTTATCGCTCAACTACGTTCTTTTACGATCCAAAATGTGGTGCAACGTGTGTGACACTTTGTCCTTACAGTTACTAGTATATTCCACGTGTGTGGAAATTTTTTTACCTGCATTCGCGTGCAAGACTGTAATTATTGTTACATTCGCATGATATAAATTTATTTCCAATAGAATGAGCAGTATCCAGAATTTCGATCTTGTCTGCTGTTTCTACATATGTATGCGTGTAACGTTTACACGTTGCCTTCAAAAGCCCTCCGAGTTATACATTCACACTGCATGTATTCATTTAGATAATACTGTTATGTTATACGAACCTGTTACACATGAAAGCAATGCAATTTCTAGATAAATGCATTTCATAACCAATACAAGAGACTACAAAAAGACCTGTAAATTACAGATTGAAGGAAGTCGTTGTCATAACAATTGCTTTTGATTGGAAAGGAGAGAGAAATATTATATCTTTATTATATTCCGCAAATTTGTTTTTATCAATTTTCTATTCCATAGGATTGATACATATGTACGTGTTGCTATATATTTAAAGTTTAATTTTAAATTCTTCCAATAATAATTATGTGTTTTATTTTATAATATATTTTTTCATATATGTTCATCTGTAAATCAGTAATAAATATTTGACCAATTATAACTACGTGGATCTTTAAGAAGACATTTAATTAATCCATTACAGATAATTAATTTAATCGGTGTTGAAAAATCCTAATTGTCCTTGTGATTTAATATTATTCTCCAAAAACAGAGAAAAAGATTTCAAAATAGATTTCGCACATATGTGTGAAATTATCTTCCTTTAATAGGTGATCATCTATTAAAATCGTTATAGATAATCGTTATTTATTTTGGATTTTTTATCGAATATTTTTTGATTGATTGATCGTTGACAACTATAAGATGACTTTACTGACTTGTAAGATCTTGCTTTATCTCTTTTTTATTCCCAACTGCTGCCAACCTACGGTTGGCAAAAGACGGAGGGAGTATTCGTTTCCTCTATTCAATCATGTTTTTTAGAGCAACAGATTTTTATTCAGATCATTATGAATGAAATGATTTCGAAGCTTTCGCTGTGCGGCGTAACCACAGCAAACATTTCCCGTTTGCGAGCAGGTTGAACATGTTTAACGATTTACATAAAGGTGCGGTTAGCAAACCAGACGATTTCCGATTTTATGACACTATCACGGATTTGTTTTTCGAAAGCGACGATGCTTATCATTTGCTAAATCCTAGCTTGATAATATCATCTTGATAAAGAGCCGACGGCGTCAACTCTATCTGAGTCACTTCAACTGAATAAATAATACTTTTATTTTAATTTATAAATATGACCGCATGCACAATACAGGATGGTTATTACTCTCGTCGCACAAATCAAAAAATATCATTGTGCAGCCGTATCTAATCGTGGCCCACTTTCTCCTTGACTCCTTCATACGGTTTCTGTCAAATGCATGTAAGAGCCAGTCTATTTTAGGTCATACAAATCAATCTATTTTTTATATTTTCTGGAAGTATGGTATCTGAAGAATATTTTTTATATTTCATCGAAAATTTTGCAAAATTGACGATGTTGGACTTTGAATACGATAGCGTGTAGATCATAAAATGAATCTTCAAAACTTTAAAAACGCAGTTTTTTTCAAAAATCTGTCTTCAAAATTGTGACAGATATTTTGAAAAAATTAATAGATAGAATAATTCAATTCTTTTTTAGAGAATACAATTTTTGGGGGGATATTGAACCTTAATGAATTAGAATTTAGAAAATTAATAGTTAATATTTCTCTGACTTTGAAGAAATGAATAAATTTTAGTAAAATTGAAATATATTTAATTTTAAAACGACACTATATTTTATTATTTTTTTAATTTTCCCTAAATTTAATTAGGTTCAGTTCTTTTAGACGTAAGGAGTAATATGTCACATCATCGAACTAAGCATTGTTGAACATGCACAGAAATTCGTATTAAAGGAAAAAACTGAATATGCAAAATTTAAAAACATTGATGTATACTGTTTAAATATCAATAAAAATACAAAATTAATTTCTAATATTCTTTTTAAAAAATCATAAAAATTATCAACTTTTTACACTGCTAAAGTAAATTAAATCTTTAAATAAGAAAGAGTAATAAATATTTCGTGACTAATTTATATAATAATAATTTTTTGTTTCTGTTAATATTAAAGTATAATAAGAAAAAAGTTGCTATGAATATATTGATTATCAAAATTCTTGAACGTGTCAGGGAAATTAGTCATCGCTCTATTTCGCAAAAAATTATGCAAAAATTGATAAAACTCTTTGACAATGAGTAACTTTATGTTAGAAATTATTATTTTTAAATAAATCACACATATTATTCAAATAAATGCCTAAGAATTCAAATTCATGCCTAAGAAGTTTTAAATACTTTGAGGAAGATTTAAAGAGAATGATCGACAGATGATAAATGAAGATTGATAAAAAAAAAGAATTTATTATAGATATATTTTTGAAGAAGGAGAAAAATAATTCATTGAATGCCTTTAAGTATTACGATATAGCTGAAAAGAAATGCACAATAATTGAGTATAGTTTCTTCTAGTGAAAATTTTATCTCTACTTTTCACACATAATTTACTATTTACATACTTATTGCACTTAAATAGCTTGATTTGCAAAAATATTCACGCTATATAAATGATGTAAGAAATGTATGAAAAGAGAAAACACTTTTCTCATCAATGTATAGCTCAAAAAAATAAAATTTTCGATGACGACAAAGTGAGTCATATAGCTAACGTCGCATGAGATCACCGTATGTGTACTTTCTTCAATGCCTATTTCATGTTTGTAAACTCGGGATGCATTAATGAAAAGAAAAATAGAAAAAGAGGAA
The DNA here is from genome assembly GCF_003227725.1 of Camponotus floridanus. NCBI lineage: Eukaryota > Metazoa > Arthropoda > Insecta > Hymenoptera > Formicidae > Camponotus > Camponotus floridanus. The sequence continues at coordinate 215,506 of NW_020229814.1, read as the reverse complement.
AAAAGTGGCATCAACCACAAAAAAATATTTCTTACAATTTCTTTGAATATCTTTGTACGACCGAATTTTTTTACGTTTTGTACTGGCACCCGTAATGATAGATTGCAAGACATCATCCATCCTTTTTATTCTTTATTTTTATCCTGCCACACAATACGACTCACGTAAACAAGTGTACTCGCACATTTCGCACACAGAGATGCGTTTGGGTGCACAATTATAAATGGTATAGTTATATTGAGAATGTTAGAGTGAATTCGGATCTCTTTTTTTCGCAGCCGTTTCTTTTCACGAGACCCACCTCTCGAAAGAACCACTTCAATTGACCCACTTATTGACGCCATATTATATTAAAATAAAAAATATACTTCTGAGAAATAGATATACATATATAGTGCTGATCAAAAGTGTTACATCCCTTATAAAAATGGGGAAATTATTATCTATTTCTAATGAACACACAAAAATATATATAAATATTAAAATAAATTATATTTTATTACTATTATCTTATACTTAATATAGTATAATTTTATGAACATAAATAAAATAGGGAAAAAAATAAAAAACTTAAGTCATTTATTTGCGTTTTCTGTTTTCGAAGATAATACATAATGTAATTTTTATCGATACTATTTATATATAAAATAAATAAATATTTTTATGGTACTATTTATATATAAAATAGTAGCGGTCACAAAAATATTGCATTATCTCCAAAACAATACAGAAACGCAAGTAAATGATTAAATTTTTTATTCTCTTCTTTAGCTGTTTTGTTCATAAAATTATTAAAGGATAAAATAACGGTATAAAATATAATTTGGTAATATTTATATATGTTTTTATTTATTCATCTAAGTGATAGTGTGTGTGTATAATTACATGTAAAATTCAAAAACACATTCAATGAGAGATAGATGAACGCATTTTAGGTGCAGACGACAGGGAAAGTTAGACACTGTATCGAGGGCAAGGTGCGTGGTACAGGTGTACACATTTCGCAACGATGCATTACACGTTGTCATGAAATATTAGCGGATATAACCTCCTGCGGTCTTTCATACTCATAATATATTGTATGTTGAATTGCGTGAGAAAAACTTTTTCACATTTTCATAAAAATATATTTATTTTATATACATGATTAATAATTTAATTATAATCTAAGATTTTTCCAGCTTTTGTTATATTTTCATTCATTTTATTATTTATTTACGTATTATTTATAATGTATTTAATGCTGAAATATTATTGATATAATTCTTTGCACTCTAGCTAATTTTGTCATGTGGCCTATCAACAATTTTAAGGCATTTTTGTGATACCTATGGGAAATATAAAAAAATGTTATTATATCGAATAAAAAAAATTCTACTTCATTATCGTCACTGCTGCTCTCGGCATCATAAATAATTTCATTATAAAATGTATGTTGTCGTAACGGCGCCTATGAACTGCAAAGAGTTAATAAAATATTAATATATTTTTTTCAAGCATTAGAAAAGAGTTATTTTAATTATATTTCATTCTTTTTAAGTCGCACAAATGCAGATAATTATATCACAATTATTCAAACAGCAAAAATAATATAATTGACTTATATAATCACTTCTTTTTACAATATTTATATTTGTAATAAGTAATAAGTAATAAGAAATAAAAACTCAATATATTCACATTTGTTTCATTTCATAAATAATATCAAATGTTCATATATATTTGCAATATATAATTATCTACAATATAAGCTGACATTTTCCTGCTTCTTTTATTTGATCATTCTTTAAAAAATTGTTTTATCATTCTTTAAAAAATTGTTTAAATTATATGTAAAGAAAATAAATGTAAAGAAAATAAATAAACATTTATTTGAAAGAAGAATATTGATGATAGACTGAGAGCTTGTTAAATCTCAAAAGGCTTTTCTTGGTTTCGTTTTATAGTTAATTCTGTCTTCTGATAGCGATGATGTCTTATCTATTACTCGACCATCCCGATATATAATTCAATATAACTAACTATAAAATAGATATATCGAGATTAATGCGTTTTTCTTTTCCACAAATCGATTTTTTTCGTTTAATTGCATATTAAACTTGATAAAGCGTAGAATTTATGATACACAATCAATCGCAATGTTTCCAATGTTTAATTACGTATGTGAATAATTTTTTTCACTCTTTGAGTTAGAGTATTGTGTGTTTACCAGAATTTTTTTTATGAAGATATTTTATTTCATACAACATTGATTTTTGGATCCATAATTTCCTAAGTCCCATTAATAATGGATTTTTGATGTAATAACAGATGTTTCTCTTATTTTTAAATTGCATATCTAATTTTGCACATTCTTTGATAGAATCCTTCATTCACCTTTTTCGAAATCAAGCCAAAATATCGATTCGACTGATTCTCATCAATCGCGGTTGCAATAAAGTTCAAATTTTCTTCATCCAACATATGGTCGGTAAATTATGCATTTTCCATGGGAACCAGTTCAGTCATCGCAAATCTACACATGTATGCGTGCAGTTTAACGGAAGTTCGTCGTTCCACTCTGTGGCGTCAACTGCTCAGACAGTGTCTTTAACAAAATAGTATAGCACAACGCTCATCAAGTTCCCACCTTTGATTCACACTTATGCTAACACCGGCGAATCTCTGTGTCGTTCAGTCTAAAGCTGAAGAGTACTGTTATTTCGCTAGAAGACCAACGATGCTGAACTAACGCCGGCAACTGATCATTAGAATGTATGAGACTCGACATTTCCGTATGCACAGTTCTTATCTAAGAAAAAAAAAGGAAAAATAAATATATTCCTTGAAGAGTTTTAAAGGAATAAAAAATTATCAAATTTAAATTAATAACTTAATGTTATCAACATTTTATATTTGTTTGATTAAAGGTATGTCACTATCTAAACAAAGATATTATAACATACTTGTAATATTATCAAACTTTTTCTCAAAGCAAGAAAATGCTATTAATTATATATATATATATATATATATATATATATATATTAATTTTATATATTAAAAATATATATATATAAATTATGAATTATATATATTAAAGTTTTTGATGTGTTTTTTTATATAAAAAGATATTATTTATATTCGATATCTTCTCTTATAATATCGAGCGTGACGCGCTTGAGAAGGCTTCACATAAAATTTAATCACGTCTCTGATAACAAGCGACAACACGCGATTTAAGCGCCAGGCAATCGATGCGCGATTACATTCTCAGTGCGAGTAGATCATAAGCTCGCTCTTTCTCTCTTTTTTACAATTAGCATATTGAGGATGCGCCGCATCTCATTAATTAATTTTAAAATCGCACATCCTAGCAGTTTTTATTTTATCGAAATTATCGCAAAATGCAAAAGGACATACTATGGAAGATTTAAAATAGGAATTCAAAATGCGATTTGAAATTAGAATAGAAGACTCATTGCATGATTCCTCATGGTTTTTAAATAAATCAAATCTGAGTTCGCGCGAATTTAATGCAAGTGATTTTTGAAGTGATGTTGAAGAAACACAAATTGCGTGTAAATCTTGTGAAGAAGAGATAAGAAACGAGCAATCTTTCAATTATAAACTCACCGAGTACGGAGAGACTGAGGCCGGAGCCAGGGCGAGGCGGTCTGTTGGGGGGCGCCATGTCGTTCTTCTCTTTCTCTTATGAGTGCTTTCTCTTTCTCTCTTCTTTTCTATTTCACACTCTTATGTGTGAAAACTTTTTCCTATTCTCCTTCAAATGTAGATACGTATTGTACGTATTGTCCGATAAGATAGAGAGATCCTACATCGCACACTCGGCAATACACTCGGATCCGCATCATACATATTCACACGCGAGCAGAGCGAGTAGAACGAGAACTGCGAGATAAACCGTATATGTACCGTCACTTATTATTTCACCTGTTGATGGCTGAGTAGATTAGATCAACCCCTTTCCCCTGATCAGCGTGAGTCATTTAAATTCGTGGAAGAAGAAGGTTTCGCCGAGACTCTCGACGTATCGTAATTTTTCTCTTTCTTTTTTTTACTATTTTTTTATTATTAATAAAATAATAAAATACGCATAAGCACGCGACGGAGGTTCGCGGCGAACTGACTGACTGACTTGCGACTAAGCCATCGTCGAACCAAGCATGGTTGCCTGATTGGCCGGCAGGTCGGCCGACTGGTTGACTGTTGGCTTGGCTAGCTGGTGGCCGCTCCGACAACTTTGCCGATCCTCACGGTCGTTCTTTTACGACTGGTACTCTTTCTATCTCCGTCTACATCAAAGAGGAAGCTTAATCTCTCTCTTTTTTCCTCGATCTCTCTCCCTCATCGCGTCCTCTTCGTCCTCCGCCGCGCTAAAGCGGCGCATGCGTATCTGCAAGTTGTTCGGGATTGCCGCGAGTCTTCTGTTCTCGCGCCTTATGTATTCAAGTCTATCTAGAACTGCAATATTTTCTAAAGGTGCCATTTTGCCAATCAATATCGTCCAGCTTCATAAATATATATGGAATTTCTTATGCAAAGGATTCTAGAAAAGTAACAAGTGTAAAAGATTGGAGAACTCAAATTCAAGCAGAAAATACTTAACAAATTATTCGCGAGAATTACTCTTTTTCTCGATTCTTCTCGATAATGAAGAATAGTAAGATAAATCACAATCAGCAATGAAAAAGTGGTGCATCATAAAATAAATTATTAAGAATTTTTATATGGTAAATAAGTGCGTGCAATGATAGAAAAGATATTTGATTAGCCATTCACCGTAACAGATGTATCTGTTTCGCGTTTAGCGTTTGTCGATTCGCGAATCATTACTTTCTACTTTCACATCCCAACTTAATATCTGTCTGATCTTCATGTGCGCACTAACGTGCGTTTTTTCCTCCATTGCATCGGAAGGTCATCAAGGAGTCCGTAGGAATCCTAAGATGAACGGTTCCGATGATCGTGGTGAGGAAGAGAAAGAGTACATCAAGAAATGTGCATTCACTGTATAGCTAACTTTGGTCTAGGCGATTCTAAACGGTAATTTCCCACGCGATTTCATGTTGCTTCCAGATCAATCGTCTTTTTTTGCGAATTATTATGCGAAAGCCAATTTTTTATAAACTCCTCTAATTATTACAATTCCTAATACGAAGCTTCATACGAATTAAACAAATCAGTTAAACACATTACTAATTGCTCTTAAATCCTTTACTTCCTATTCATTTATTTTTATCCATTTTTATCAGTTCTATTATTATATAATAGTTCGCAAAACCACGAGTAATTTTTATCTTATTTACGAGACAGCTTCTAGCTTATGCATAAGTCTGATTTTCAATGCTTAATGAAAGAAAGCAAATATATTAAAGTTCACGTTTTAAAGACAAAATAGAAAATTTATAAAATAGATGAAATATGGAAAATTTATAAAATTCATAGATGATTCATTGTAAAATATTTTTCGAGACAAATTTTTGTTTTCAAAAGCCTGTATCAATGGAAAATAGCCGATCAATAACTTAGTGGCGGAATATTTATTACGATCATATGAATAATTTAAATCCAATATTACGTGAATCTTGACAAAACTTGGATCCGTATTAATATTTAAATATTTAAATAGTAACTTTATTTATCACATAAAAGAAAAGTAAAAAATGAAATCTTTCGCTACATTTTATAGAATAAAATTTTCACGATAAAATTTAAGAAAGAACTGAATGGAGCTACGTTAAAAATTAATAATTTAATACATTTCAAGATTTATGAATTTGACACTATGCAAAGTTCTTTTAATGCGTATTAACAGTCAGTGTCTCACGAAAAGATAAGAGTTGGAAAATGCACGGCTAAACTTTTCGTTGCTATGTGATACTCGCCGCTGACATACCTAGAGCATACAGCTATGCAAAATGTGCGCTCATTTGCCAGTCCTTATTAATTAATATTTATTGCGAAAATTGCAAGCAAAATGGTAAAGAACTTTTCTATTCAATTTTCGCTCACGAATCCAATCTTTATTCATTATTAATCCAATTTTTATCGAACACCCTGTGTGTGCATGTGTGTGTGTGTGTGTATGTGTGTGTATCGAGATTAAATTATATTCTAAAGATAAATTTTCACTTTAACTTACACGCAAATTAATTATTTATTTTGTATTTTATAAGATTAAAAATATTTTGTATAATGTTAATTTCATAACTCTCGAAATATGTTAAATTTATTAATTTTTCATGTAGCTGATCCGTTCAAGGAATGATAATTTGCTCTATCATTTCATATAACATAGAAAAGAAAGAGAGAGAAATGCTGAACATATGATATTATTTTTCTTAATATTCGTAAGATACGAATGAAGTTTTATAAAAATTTAATTATAAGGAAGGGTGCAGCTGCGAATTAGCGAATTGGTAGTTAGTCTTCGGTTTATCGACGTACTAAAGTATATATATTTGTATGTACGTACATCGTTGCACCTTTCTACGTGGGCTAGTGCAGCGGATGCGGGTGGGCGGACCGGGATCGGGTCCATGGTGGTGCGACCCAGGCAGGGCCCACATTGAAACGAGCATCGGTAATTAAACGAGCACTTCACTCGACGGACTCGTCATTAAAAACAACGACGACAACTCGACGTCACGCTCTGCTGGTTTTGCTTCTGCTCCAAGACGTGTAGAGATGTTATTGCAATAATATTCCAATATATAAATAGATACATGTTAGTCGAATATTTAGTAAAACTTAAGTAATGTAAATTTAAAAATGATTTGAGACTGAAAATTTTTACAACAGACGCAAGAGCAGGTTGATTAGAACTTTGTTTTTTTGGAATTTCGTTCCTCGATATAGATCAGATTGTCTCAATATCCATCTTTTTCTTTGAATATGTGAATTTCAAATAAAAACTTTTCAACAAATCATTACAACAAATAATAATAATAAAGTTATATACAAAGAGGAAAAGGATTCAGTCAGCTTCAAGACGAACCTTATACGGGCTCTGCCACAGGATTCAGTCTTGAGCAAAAAGAACCGTTGTATATGACACGCATTTCAATAGATCTTATTGACAATCATTGAATCGAAATACATTCGATATTTGACTTAATTCTTGCCTAGCGGATTCTAATTTCATTTTCAATCTTACAAACTCTCTAAATAAATTTAAAGATATCTAATAGATATTTAACATTTGTAATATTTATGCAATGGAAAATACTACTCTGTATTTATGTTTTATATTCTAAATTAATATTTTATATTAATATTTTATATTCTAAATTAATTATTTATAATATTTTTGGTTTAAAAAATATATTGCAAGGCAGAAATATAATTATCAACTTGAGTTATTTCAATTTTCTCAATTTTTTAGATAAATTTCTATTATATAATAAATTTATATAATATATTTATATAATATTTCTATTATATAATAAATTTAAAATTAATATTGAAATATATATAATGCTTTAACATTAAAAATATTATATTATAAAAATGTTATATTCTAATATTAAAATTATTATATTTAATAAAATAATATATAATTGCATATTTTATTTCAATATACATGTATCTTAATATAATTGTAGAACTTATAAGAAATATATAATCTTTATATAAGAAAAATATAATATCAATAAAAATATAACTAATTAAAAATCAAAAGAATTTAATATGAAAATACTTGATGTTGTTCAGAAATAATACACTCACACGCAAAGAAATGAAACACTAAACTTTAGCACAATTTTTTAACATCTTTCAACTGCGATAAATCAGCAATAAAATCATCGTATTGATATAAAATATAGTTTAAATTATAGCTTGAATATTCTTCTTAAAAACCAAATTTGAGTTATCAAAAATGTTTTACAAAATAGCGAATGTTGAAAATAGATTTTGAGAAGTGGGAAACAAATTTTTTTTAAACTGTTGTATTGCTCAGGAGAATCAGAGAATTTTCTTCAAAACAGTATAACTTTATCAAGAAAAATTCATAGAAAATTGATTAAAATATAGATTCGTTAGGAAATAAATAAGCTTAAAAATTCATACATTTTTATATGAAGAAGTCGATGGTGCGTGTGTGCGTGTATGTATTATATTAAAATATAAAGACTCAAAGTGCAAAATTATATTGTACTTCATTAGATACAGCAATTTTTATATTAAAGTATGCTAATAAAATAATTATATTTTATTCCGAAGAATCCGCGGAAATTTCTTTTTTTTCTTTATCAAATGGAATGTAGTACCACTGTAGGACCGAAAATTATTAGTGTTAGTTGAAGCTCCACCGACGTATTAGGTACAATTGGATGCGTGGGCAATGTTAAACGTTAAATCGTTCCGCTAATCGTCACGATAGGATTCGATGCGACAAGATTGTTACTCGCCTACGACCGAATTTCCTGTAAGCCTGATGAAAAGAATACGGTCTTTTGGGTTAAACAATAAATCACGGCATGATTAAATAGTGCGATACGATAAATTTGTCACAAATTACAACAAGTCCTTGGCAATAATTTGTAAGTGTTTTTTGATTATAGATGCTGACAAATTTGTATGTCAATTAAACTTTGGTGTAAACAAACTATTAGTAAGTATCACGGATTATATTACAAATGTGTAAAAATTTTAAGAGAAAGATGTGTCTCGCTCTATGGAAGAAAAAGAAGAAGAAATATAGCTATTTATTTTCACCATAAAAACTTATAAATTGCGGCAATCCAGAAATGAATAGGTACGTTAAATCGGTGTCGCATGTTTATAGCTTACTAATAAACGTCTTAGCTGCAACCACGAGATTTCTCTCTTAAAGAATATCGTCATATTTTTACCGCGATATTTATGTTAATAAATATAAAAATCGAACGCCGTGAATAACCACGGAAAAACCATTATTCGAAAACAAAAGACGATCCTCAATATCCCCTTGTGTCATTTCGCTATCGCATTTTAATCATAATTTGTAATATATATTTCGCGGTTTCGTAATATTAGATACCAAAATATGTTTGTATTGTTCTGATCTATTATGACCAACTTAACTGAAGCAATTGAACACCATATTTGTATTGAAATAACATTTTTACGTTGTTATATGTTTTGTCAAAGCATTTATTCACGCATCTTTTACCACATAGAATTTATTTTGAATTTATTACAGTCTAGATATTATATTATACAGAATGTATCGTAACTAATGATACAACCGGGAATGTAATGTTCTACGATAAAATAAGTTGAAAGTGTAAAATAAATAGTTTTTATATAATTTTATTTATATAACTTTTTATATAACTTTGTTTCCAAGAAAATTTATATATCTATAAATTTGTAATGTGATTTTTTCTATGAAAATTATAGATTGTTCCAATCAATAAGAATTTTATATGCTAGTTTCATGTTTGAGATATTATTATATCAGAAATATTATCAGAGATATTATCTATTATTATCACAAATCAGAATAAATAATATGATAATAATGTTATAAAAATGTTTTAAATTATTAGGATAAAATACAAAAATAATTAATTTACTACAAAAAAATAAATTACTTTGTACATATGTATCTTTTGATTTGGCTATCTAGAAAATACGTCGAATTCTTCGCATTCCCGACCAGTGGTCTCAGATACAATTTCTCTCTCTATCTAAGGGTTAATCACATAAAAGAGGAACGAAAAAATTCCTCGGGTCCTTAGACGTCTCGTAGACTCTCGAAAGTCGTCTTAGAGTTGCTTCCTTATGTTAACCAACCGAATTCATCGAATCCATTCTATGAGCTTAGGATCAGCAGAGATTCGGATTTGTAGAAAAGAAGAGATTGAAGAAAATCATCTCTTAGAGAATTAAAGAAAAAATGCTCGTAAACCTCTGTATTTTTTTGCGAACGAAAATTTAGCATTTTTAAAATCGATACTGAACTTGAGGTTTCAGAATTGTTACATTAACTGATTTGCGAAATTGAAAATCAAAGAACTCCGTGATAAATTCCTGCTCGTGTTTTGCGTCATAAGGTCTCCCGTATATCGATTTAGTTCATTGGTGTGGCGCGAGACAGCTTGAGGACCTTCTGAAACACATACCGCGGAATCGACGGACCAATAACGCGGGGGATACCTAGTCCGCCCACGCGCGAACGTAATTTTACGCGCAAGTGTGCGCGTACAATAAAAATCAAGTGAGCAGCGGGGGGCTCGCACCGGTTCTCCATCAGGTTGCTACATTCATACCGGCCGACCGTGCATGCGAATTAAGCGACCGTCGTCGTCAGAGTGCATCTCCTCCACTCTACACGAGTATTGTCAATAGTCGCTCACGTAGGTGTAGTCGTGCGAATGCCGGTGCGTCGTGCAGAGATCATCGTCATATGTCTAACTGTAGTCTCTATGAATTGAAAAATGAAATTTTAAAATTTTGTATGCAGTTACACAAATACGTACGACAAATGATGAAAGGTCCTAAAATGTAAAGGTTTCCAAAAGATAAAGCCATCTTCACAAACTGATAATAATATAATCGTAAGATGACAATAAACAGCACAGAATATTGCAGTAATATTATTAATATTGTTGTAACATTGCAATATTGCCGCAATATTACTGCAATGTTCTGTGCTGTATGGGTAAGATGACAAAGAAAGATGATAATAAAATAATCATAAGATTATTTTCAAAAAATAAAATTATAAGATTGTCTTTGTAACCACCAGATGCTTGATATTTTGACACATAAAACATTTTGATCAGTTTTAGTTTTCACGGATGATACGCATATCGTTTACGTCCGCCTTAACGAAACTACGCTTCATTTACAACACAATATATGCGGAAGTAGGTACGAGTGCATTTGGTTTTGAATAGACGACCAGTACCGGGCGTCTCAAAAATTGTTCGATCCGACACTGTTAGCTGTTATTCGCATGTATCGTCTTAAAATAATTTGAAAATATTATTGTGCGCTCCTTTCAATAAATAAAAGTCTTTAAATCTCTGAGAGAAGAAAGAAGGCAATTCCCCTTTACGTTATTCTAGAAGCAACACAAATACACGCACAGTCGCCCACGCGCCCACGCGACACTCGCCTGTTCATTCATTCGCTCTCTCATATCCCTCTTTCATTCAAAACCCGATACATGTACTTCGATCGCCCGTATTCGTCGGGCTTCTCTCGTAGATAGTCGTGCGTGCACGTACACGTGCGCGTTATCACGGTACAGAAATACACGCATGATGCGTACATCGAGCATCAGCTCGACGACGTCTTACATTTTAAGATTGCAGTATCTTAAGAGGAGTGTCATCATGTTCTATCTACGCTCTTCTCCCGCTCCCGGCAATTGTTGGCTTATCCGTTGATTTCCTGCCTCGTTTAAATACTCAGCGATCGACGACACATTAAATTCTCAAAGACTACTCGTGAGAATCCAGCAACGTTGGCACAATGTTATTAGAAAATGATAATACAAGAAGAGACGCTGAAATTTTTAAATATTTTAAAGATTTATAACGGGAAACACGATGATCTTATGAAAAATACACTGTAAAAGAATTAAATTAATTTTAATTTTAGGAATTATTTTATCTTGTCGATGGGTAATTATATTTTACTTAATTTTCTTTTCCGTCTGCACATTACAGTAGATTTGAGATGTAAGAGAATAAGCAATTATTTACGAGAAAGAAATTATGCATACTTTATTGAAAAATAATGAAAAATATGAAAAATGTGGAAAATATGAAAGATATAAAAAATAATTTCATCACATTCTGCAATTTCTCTTAAATGAATATTTAATATCCTATCTTGAATTTTATTTCTTATATATAAAACATCGTTGACTCAATCATTCGCATATTTCCATGAAAATATTATAGTGCGAAGAAAGGATTCGAGCTGATGAATGTAGTATTTTGCTTCAGGCTAAATTGACGCATTCACGGAAGATATATTATACATGATATTTCATGCGTATGTTTCGGTAATCAAGGAGTTGAAAGTTTATGATCGAAAAACGGAAAATGCAGAATCATATGTAATTTATTTTTCCCGCCTACATGATTTCTACCTAAAAAAAATCTTGATACGAATGTTCTAACTGAACTATAGGAATGTATATATAGTTACACAATTTACAGCATAAGTCAAATTAAAATTAATATGCTAGTTGAGTCAGTATTGATATAATTAAAGTTTATATTTTATTATAAATAATGATGTATTTGAATAATTTTTACTAGTCTCAGAAATATACATAAACAAGTAAAACGATCTTAAAATTCCTATTCTCACTATTAAATTGTGATATCAGACACAAGAAATTATATGAATTTTATTCTTGCGAAATACATCAAAATAAATCAAGTTTTTTGAATGCGACTAATATAAATTAAAATAAGTCAAAAATTTCGTTTTTTTGTTATCCTACATTAAAAAATGATGATGTGCCTCTACATTTGTTATACATTCTGTGACATTGTCAATGAAAATAGAGCTTATGATTATTAAGAAAGCTATTTATTAACTTACGAATTAAAAAGACATATTTTGACATATTTTACTAATGCAATTTGACATATTTTACTAATCCATATCATTATTTTATTAATTCGTAACTTATGTATTAAAAAAAATACTTATTTATCTGGATATATTTTGAAGGAAAAAAAACTTATATTGACTTTTCTTGCTTCTAACATCATAATTCAGTGTATCTATAAAGGATCACAGAAGCCTTAATCTATTTATTAACATAAAAATATATCTCTTTTTTATCATATATATTTTAAATATATAAATTAAAAAAGAGAAAGAAAATATATTTTAATGGAATATATTTCTAATAAAAATTTTGTAAATTGCCGTGATAAGAAAATAATACCTAAACAAGAGTTTGAGAATACGATATGTAGTTAATTAAATATTTTAATTTAAAAAATCTAAAATTTTTTTATTTACTGCTATATATTTTTTATTTACTTTTATATATACATATATATATATATATATATATATATATATATATTCCAAGAAATATATTTCTCTATTATCTTTGAATAATCCTTCTAAAGTGAACATTTAATAATAGATTAATAGATGTATTTGACAGACAAAAGTATATCAGTACGTGAGTGGACAAATGAGGAATATAATCTCAATATGATAATGTTAAAAAAATTTGAAAAGTGACGTTTCATCAGATTTCTATCAAGGGATTGTAATTGTGTGGTACTTGAAACATCCTGTATACCGATGATCTTTTCTTCACTGAGAGATTATACGTGCCCAGGATCTTATGAGGAAAGATATAACTTCGCCGTTTTATATGCGTGCACTTGGCATGCGTCCGCTACGTGTCCTGCATAAGATCGAAACGCGGAGATTGTCACGAGACGATTCTCTCTCTTCGAAAGCAGCATCTGATGATTAACACCATTAATGTAATACGCGTGATTATATTGAGTTCAGTTACAGTAGAACAGAAGAAAACATTTCATAAATCGGTCAATTCTAAACTCAAAAAAACCGATTAAACATTCATGTTCGAACCCAAGAGTGTTGACCCAGTAAATACTATTTGTTACAGTATAACATGGAAGTAACAAATAAAGCAAGTTATACCTATATGATATAAAACTGTATAATACATCAATCGTATTATTTTGCAATATTATAACAGTAATATAATAAAATATCATTATAATATTGCTGTATATGTAATTTTTCACTTATTGCTATCCATCAAAATCAAACTTATTTCTAACTCATATTCAATTCTTCACCATGAATTTCAATGTAAAGCCTACAAAGGAAAAATATTAACATAAAAAAAATATATCTCTTTTTGTTAGTTTAATTTTTAATACAATTCAAAACAGAGAATTCAAAATAACAGATTATTAAATTGATATAAATGAGAATTTATTTACTCTATTTAAAACAAAAAATCGAAATTTCTATACATATAAATTAAATACCAAACTTTATAAATTAAATAATAATAATATAATTATATAAATAAATTAAATATTAATAATATAGATTTTTTATTTCTTTAATTATCAATTCTATGATCGATTCTATATGAACTAATTCTATATAGAATTATGATGTAACGATATAATATATGTATTATATTATATATTACACATTTATGAATAGAAAATTACAATTAATTTATCTTACCAGTTATATTTACTTATGTATATTACTTGTAACGTTTCATGTTACTACTTTTATAAAATATTAATATTAACATTTGAGAGATTATATTTATTATAATTAAGTTTATTTGCGATATTTGTATCTGCCGGAGAGCAGATATAAATCGACAACAACATATAATATTCACATTGAATGATCGAATAAATATAAAAAATGATAAAATCAGATATAGACCAGTACGCATTGACCTGTACGCATTACGTTTCCAAAAATGGACTCGGACATGACGACGAACTCCGTTCAGAGTTACGTGTATGTCTTACACCCACGTGCATGTTGTACCTACGTGCATTGCGATCTTTTCACGTTCAAATTCGGAAGTTGCGTAGGTGCATCTCAGGTGTGATTCACAGTTTCTCAATTTCCAATCGTATCTTACTTGACTTGGTCAGTAATATTCATATTCGTAAGACAAATCTATCACATTTATGATCGATTCATTGCACCATTCATTCATCAATTAATTGCTTCTTTCTATCGGATTAATACATCAGTTGATTTTCGCAAAGTATATTTTATATCACGAAATTATATCAATGGCAATAATTATGGCAATGTTTGCTTTTTTCAAAGCTACGCGCGAAATAGAAGCTCTGACGGTAATTTAAAGCATCTTACCATTCATCGGTATGCTTGCATCGATGAACAATATAGTTTATATAGTAGATAGGAAATTATGGGACAATGGCAACCAGGATTATGTATAAATTTCAAAATTGTGTTTATGTATTGTCTACATCATATTTATATAGTCCTTTTTCATGTAAACATGTAAACTACGCATTTATATTTGAAAATGCGTAGTTCGACAGTGTGAAATACTGTTTCTCATGTATGTAATATAAAGTATGTAATTATATGTATCTCATGTATGAAATGTAATTATATATTATTTATATCATAATTTAAACGTCAGAATGAAAAAGCAATAATTATAAAATAAAGTAATTATAGAAAAGTGTTAATATAATATAATATAAATATAAATATATATATATATATATATATATATATATATATAATATTATATTATATTAACACTTTTCTATAATTACTTTATTTTATAATTATTGCTTTTTCATTCTGATGTTTAAATTATGATAATATATAAATAATAAATAATTACATACATATACAAATAAAATTTATATTGATAAAACAAACAGAATAAATATTATATATTATTATATAAATAAATATATATATATATATAAATATATATATATATATATATTTATATAATCATATATAATATTTATTCTGTTTGTTTTATCAATATAAATTTTAGTTTGTTGAATCCTCTGTTGATTTTTCGAGGATTTTTTTTAAAATATTAAAATTATATCGTTATATTTAAGTCTCATGTATATGCAATATAAATAAAACATTTTTAATAAGCTATATTTCAGATTACTAATTGCTGTCAGATCATAGATGACATACATAAATAGTTAAATATAGTTTACATTGTTTATATATAGATGTAGACAAATATAATTTATGAGTAATTGCCCCGTTGGCAACTCTCATTGAAAATCTTCCATTTGAATCTAAGACTCACCATTTTTGTAAACTTCCACATTGACCAATGTCTCCTCGTCATCAGTATCAGGTCCGAGGGACACCGGCGTGTATACGATAGAATCTCTCGATCTCATTTCTTGTTTTTTCACGTCAATTGGATGATGCTTGTATTTCGCAGTACATTCGGCAACTGTAAAATGCAAAATAAAATTATATAAGTTTTATTTCTTTTTTAATATATTCTAAATGTAAAGAATTCTAAAAAATTTCCCAATAAGAATTCAAATCTAAAAAATAAAAAAAGCGCTCTAATAATAAGTAATACATATATTGAAATGAAGGAATTTGCTAGTGCAATAAAATTTTGCATTCGGGTATAGAGTGGACAATATAGTAAGTAGTACAATAGAGCTCGCATAACTCTATCAGATGACTCGAAACCCGTTGCCAAATATAGCAACTGTAGAAATTTGCGCTTGAGATTTTTCTCTGAACTTTATGTTTCGCGTGCTTTATAAATATCAAACATGAGCTTGTTTTCATGATTGCATTTTTCCTAAATTTAGAAGCCTGCTTGTTTAACTTTGCCAATCATTCGACTATTTACAATTCATATTTTAATGAATCTGAATGCTCGACAGGTCTTGTAAAGTGAAATTTAAATTAACCATGACATACGTACATGCAATATTCATATGTGCGTATGTGTAACTTCAACTTAAATTACACAAAGTATAAATAGAACAAGTATAAAGAGCAAGCGAACTTGACGATGTCGTTATACGATATGATATCGATATTTTAATCGTCTGGTTTTCACCGTTAATAACCTAGTTTTCAAGGTAATATACTGCGGAATGTTAATCTATATGATTTTATTGCAAACTAAATGCCTAAGGATTAGACAAAAATATCTCAGACGCTAATAGTCTGTTCGGTTTACTTTTATAAATTTGCATTTTTTCATGAAGCATAGATTATATACTCTCTCTCAGAGACCCATTTTGTTACATAAAACAAAATTATTTGGTTAAACTATTTTGTATTTTCGCATGAAGTTCTTTGTTGTATTAATTAAAAGATTTGTTTGTTCAAACAAATTCATATTCAGACAAGAGATTAGTTGATTCAACCAAATTTTATTTTATTCAACAAAATTGGAGCTATCAATGTATGATATACATTTGTTTTATTTGTCCTTGTATTTGAAATGTGTATTTTAGGCAGAATAATTTTAATTTTCTCTCTCGAATATTCATGTTTGTCTACGACTCTTTCACATTCGTCTATTGATTAGATAGAAGATAAAAATTTCGACAACGCGTTCACAAAAGAATTTTAAGTTGGATTGGTATGTCTATTTTATGACTATTAATTGATTCTAGAGAAAGAGATTTGATATATTCTTTTCTGATTTATCCTTACTGTTAAAAAGAATATTTGCATTGATAGAGATAACAATAATTAAGTGATCGGACAAATATACTTATTGTTAGAAGTATTTAAATATTAGCTGACCGCTGCATTTTCTCTTTGATAGCTCCCATCGAAATTTACTACTAATACACAAGACAAAAAAATAATAGTTCTTTTTAAAAAAAAGTGATTATTTCGTATAATTTTTTTATACACTTTTGAAATATTCCAATAATTCAAATAATCGTGTCAAAATTTTAAAAACTTTAAGGTTAAAATTCTAAAAAGAAGACTTTAATAATTTTAATAACATAATAATAGCATATGTTAATAACATATTTTGTCATGTTATCATTATATTTTGCGACAAATTAGAAAAATTTTATTCTATTAAAAATTGAAATTATTAAAACTTTTACTCTTTAAAAAAAAATGTTGTAAAAATTAAGATTTCTGAGGTTTTGGTGATTAAATATTAAATTTATAAAAAAAATGACAGTTTTTAAGCTATTAAAAATAATTTATTAGACATTTTTCAATTGTTTATTAAAACTTAAATTTTTGAAATAGTACTAATTATTTATTTAATATTAATTATTTATAAATTTTTAAGTTTCTGAAATTGAATTAGTGATAACACAATTAATAAGTTCAGAATAATGAAATAAAAAATTAATATGTTATATCAAATTTTAAAAATTTTTAATTTTCTTTTTAAATTTATTATATTTATATAAATATTTTTCTGAGATTATTGAAATTAATACTATTTGATTATTGAAAATCTTGAATACCGAGAATCCAAAATATTAAAATTAATCAATAAAAATAATAAATAAAAGTTTCAATATAGCAACTATACAATAACTAAATAATTAAACATTTTCTTTTAGCTAATAAATCCAATATTTAATCACAAATATTTTATACTTTATTTTATTAACTTTAACTTTACAATAAATTTCTTTTAAGCATTATAAGTTTTACGCTGTGCTTGATTTTAAATAAAATAAAACTTTTGTAGAGAGAGAAAGAGAGAGAGGGAGAGGGAGAGAAAGAGAGAGAGAGAGAGAGAGAGAGAGAGAGAGAGAGAAAGAGACAGAGACAGAGAAAATACATCAACTATGATACTTTTTTGTAATCTACATTTTATATTTCTGAAACCTATAATGTGATAGAGTTCTAAAATCAAAATCACATATTTTGAGTTTGAAAAAAAGCTGCAAGGAATTAAAAAATTCCTTTTCTCAAGTTTTTGTCAAAATTATATTGATATAATATATTGCGAGAAATTCGCATAATACAAGTCGATGTATCGATATAAATTATTTATTTTTTTTATTTTTGATCCCATAGCAACCGGTTCCTCGTGGCTGCGTACGCGTGGTTCCTCCTCAAGTTCTGAACGCGGGAGTTATTTCGGGAGGCGCGACTGCTACCGTCTCGACGTACCGGTAGACGTCGTCATTCTTCTGGGATTTGATCACTGGAGGAAAGATAGTCTCTGGGAATGCATCGTGAGAATGTATACCGTCGGTCGATATTCTCGTTTTAAGCATTTTGTACAAATATCGCACACTTTTTTGAAATAAATATTTAAATAAAAATACATATTTATATCCTTACAAGGAAAAACTTATTTTTGTATTTTATTTTTGAAGAATATTATGTGCAGAATATATTTAAAAATCTAGATTGATCTTTACATGATCTTGAAAAATAAATTAAAATTCAAAAGTATCAACTGTTTTTTGCCTCAAAACTCTATAAATTTTAAAATATTTTCTAAAGTATTTTTGTATAACGTCAAATTTTAGGATAAATATTTTATATGAAACACTCTGTGAAATAAATTATAAATGAGATATAAACGAGATATTTAATTAATAAGAAATAAAGATTAATTAATATTTGTTATATGCAAGTAATCTACATCTGTCTACATACTTTGTCTACATTTCTATCATACAGCGGCGGATGTAAAGTTTCATCCCGGATGACTGTTACGGCCACGCCTTTATGTTTGCAGGGGGTCCCAGATATACTTGGAACAAAGAAGAGCAAAAAGAGATCTTTCGGTAGTCGTTGCTTAAAACATTTCCAAAGAAATGCTGCTGAAGAAAGTTGTTGCCGTATTTTCTCTAGATCACTGTTTGTGAAAGTAAATTTACATTCCCGTATGCATGTGGGAAAACAAGACAACACTATCAGATAAACTGTGTGTCTTAATATAATTATTTATGTAAATTTATGAATATCTAATTATAATTTCTATCTTAAATATTTCGAGATATATTATTTGTTTAAAAGAAAAATAATTTTATTTGCTCAAGAACCTTAAAAATAATATATCTTCATTAACTTTAACGAAAAACTAAACTCGAAAAATTTGACAGCGAAATTTGACAATAATAATATCTCATTAGTAAGTTCAAAAAAATCGGGTTTCTCTAACAATTATATCCGGCGGAAGAACAAAAAAAATTGTTCTATTCTTAGAATACTCTATCTCTCTTTCTTTCGCGACAGTCTCTCTCTCCCTCCCTCTCTCTATCACATTTCTTTCTCCTTTCCACTATTCTCTCTCTTTTCCTTTCTTTTTATCTTATAACAGATCTATCTATTGTACTCTTACGACAAAGCTATTCTAAATCTTTTCAATTTTCAGCGTCAAGTCTTATAGATTTTCATTTTTTTGGATTAAAATTTCATTTCTATCGATTAATATCATGCAAATGAAGTAATTTTAAAAAGTTGTGTTATAAAGCGAATTAAGTAATTGAGTCACGGAACAAAATAATTTGTATGATTACACAGAAACGCTAAAAGTGAGAAGAATAACGTGGGATAGACGGCAGGATATATGTTGGCATCCGTTTTACTCCAAATCCTGCCAATGGCTTCTCACATGTTATATAAAAAATTTATAAATAAAAAGAATAAGCAGTTTCGATATATCAAAGATTTAATAAACTAATTATGCGTGTATCTAATTATGAAAAATTGAATTCTAAAAGGCATATGTAAATTAGATAAGACTTTTAATGTTTCTCTGTAATAGATTAAATCCACATTCAAATGGTGAGATTGTTTCTCGATTTTTTGAATTATTTAAAAGAAAATTATTTAATAAAAAATAAAAAATAAATAAAAGTTCACGTAAAGGAAAAATGGTAGATATATAAAAATGATTGTGTGTGCAATATATAAATATAATGATTGTGTAATATAAAGATAAAATTATTTATATTTATTTTTGCGTAATAAAGCATTAAAATATGACGCCATTGATCATATTCGTTTAATTCTCTCTCGAAAAGTGATCATAAAAATTTATTATGACATGTTTGTAATCATACGAACAATTATCGCGCGAATTTAAACTCTTAGTTTCCATAAATTGATTTTATTTTACTTTCGTGTCACCACACCTATGGGGAGGTTAACGACCTCGCAACTTGCGATACATCTTGTCTCTTAGATACCCTGGATCCGGATTTTTCGGGGAAGTTGTACCTTGACGTACCGTATGTCCCAAGTTGAATGAACTTGACTTTCCCTAATCGGAGACGCTTCCTTCCGATTCTCTTAGCACACGCACGTGCCACCTTACTGCCGATATGAACACAGGGGGATCTTATATAGAGACTAGACCCTATTTACCACGTAGTTTATGCGCCCGATGATCCCAAGAGATGACGTACCTAAATCGTTGCCGAGATTATCCCTTAACTATATTTGGCTTCGAACGAACAACTAAACATTGGCGCCATTGATTTATATTTTTCTGGCTGTAATCTGATTTCTATTGAAATATATGAGTCTTAACATAATTAAAGAATTGTATTGATATCGTATTATTCTGAAATTAAAATCAATTAGCGTTTCTTTCTTGTAATTTTTAAATTAAAATGAAAAATTAACATTCTTGAGTTTAAAAACTTTTTATCTATTCACTTTAGATTAAATTCTCTATCCATCCCTTTCCCTTATTTTTAAATCTGTTCTAATTATTATGTTGCGATAAAAAGTGCAAGACATGATGACGTACTGGTATAATGAAAAAATCAATGTTAGATAATATAAAATTACTATAGATTTAGGACTTGGAGATGTAAATAGAAAAAAAATTAAATGTTTTTTTATAAAATACGTTTTGTATGAAAAAATCTGGTTTTTTCAAACAAAACGTATTTTATAAAAAAACATTTAATTTTTTTTCTATTTACATCTCCAAGTCCTAAATCTATAGTAATTTTATATTATCTAACATTGATTTTTTCAAAATTTTATTTTATTTTATATATATATATATATATATATATATATATATTTTTTTTTTTTTTTTAACATTTTTACTATCGTTAAAGTTTAAGTCTTTTATAATTATTTTATAAGTCTTTTATAATTGGTTTCTTTCATCCATTCACAATTCACGAATATAAATATTTTATAAATTGAAAACGAATTCTTTTATTTCTTATTTTATGTTTGAAAACATATATTTTTAAAACATTTTAATGGATTAATGAAAATTTTATGATTAAAAAGATACCAAACACAATATAATTCAGAGATAATTTTCAATTAGACTCATGATAAAATTTTTTATTATGCATCCTAACTGAAAATTATTTGCATAATATCGTGTTTAATATAATTTACTGCAAAAATCTCCTATGTTAATCTATTAAAATTACTTTTTTAAATTGCTTTTGAAAAAAAATTAATTAAAACACAAAAACTTTAGTCTTATATTATATTAATAGAAAATATAAAAAAATTACTTTAGAAGGAAATAATGAAAGAAGAACAAATTTGTTTTCATTTAAAAAAAGAGATATTTTTACATCTCTTTTAGGATCATTTGATTAAAGATATCATTAATTATAATTTAATACTAAAGCAAGATTTTTTAAATAACAAACGAGGGGACTTGTTATAGATGGCCTTGTATATATAAATTACATAAAAGCTATATACAATGTTGTAACAAGAATGGCCTCTGGAGAATAGCTCTGAAGAACGATCGGGAGGATCGAATAGTATTTGTGCGAGGGTATAAAAGCCGAAAATGAAGTGGCAGCACGCGCGCATAGCTTTTCGGCTGCACGCGAGAGGGTAGCTACACGTCTCGTCTTGATGGGTGACTGTTGAATGCTGACAAAAATAGCGGCGCGACGGCGTTACACACCTATGGATACAACGAACGGCATCAATTAAACGGAAGGACGAGTTCCCGGTCAGAGGAAGCTCTATTTCCGGCCTAAATCCTTCCTTCTCTTTTCCCTTTTTTCTCTCTAAGTACAATCGAAGATTTATCTCCTCTCACACAAATTATTAAGGAATATGACCTGTCACGCTAAATCCCTTGTAATTATATTAAAAATTTCCTTGGAATCCCTTGGAATTCTATTAGAAATTAAACTGACAAAAAGAGATATACTTTGAATTTTATGGTAAGATCTTTGTAGACTTTATATTCAATTTCACGATGAAAAATTGAATATGAATTAAAGTTAAGGCTGATTTCGCCGCAGTGGTAAAGAAGAAATATGTATATAAATAATATATAATCTCATATTGCAATAATATGTTCATGTGTGTTCTTTTATGTTGTAGTGTTGTAAAAAATAATACGTAATATATTACATTTTTATATCATATAATTAACTTGTTATATTATTGCATAAATAGTTTGTTGGAAATATATGCTTAATTATTTATTCACAATGATTTATTATTTACATTAGATTGAACGATTTGTTCTTTTATACAAATATAATTGTACATTTGATTTTTAAACAAATTTGATCTCTTTAAGAATGTAATTTCCTGTGAACTTTGATCCTCCGAGTCACGCCCTAGCATAAATAATTGCGACTTCGAAAGATTGATCGATCGTTCAATATGTCTTAATATACATACATCAACGCATTTTTAACGTTTTCTAATATATTATTTTCTAATTATACAATGCGCCACATATCTTGCACTTTCTTTTATTTATAATGACTTCGACTGATTGTGAATTAAAATCAAGATACTTTATTGCATTCGATTTTCTTTTTCACAACTTTGTCAAAATTACATTTACACTGAAATATAATTAAAACCTTTTACTTATATCTCTTTTCTTCCTTTAAAATTGTGAAAATAAGGATTAAATAATAAAAAATTGTTTCCACTTGAACATTTCTACGTGTATGTGGATGTATGTATTTATAAAAATCAATATATATTTATAAAATTAAAATAAATTTAGAAATAAAATAAACTTATAAACATTCAAAATTAAAAATTTTTTGATTTTTCAATGAAATACACAATTGACTACTAGACATTCTCGCGCCTAACGTGTCTCACCGGTGTGTCTCAGCCTGGAAATAGCAGCGTCGTCGGGCCGTCGACTCCTCTCAAGATTCTCGCGTTCTGCGCGTGCACGATGACACTTTCTTTTCTTTCTTTCCCTTGGATTTCTTTGTCGCGGATGAATATCGTTCAAACAGGACCAAAATTTTCTCGTCGTCTCTCGAATATAAAACGAACGAACAGGACGAATGCACGAAATTCGGAGAGAAAATTTCCCAACTGCTTGTAAATACGTTTCGCGAAAAGATAGGTTTTATTTTTATCTTTTAATGATATAAATAAATAAATAAATATAAATAAAAAATGTCTAGAAAAAAATAAATAAATCGTCCGGTTAGATGCGCGATTAAATTCTGCGAGTAACTTGCTAAGCCCTTTGTTTTCTTCAGGACTTCCGAACGAATCAGCGCGCAGCGACCGACTGCCCCAACTCGCCCCGAGATGTGAGAAAAAGCTCGCTCGGTGCCAGCTTCCCTCGTACTCGTAGCCTCCCGTCGTACTTCACCCCGCTAGATGTTAACTGTCTGCCACTTTACTTTAGAACTGGTTGCAATCATGCCGCTTTATATCGTTTCTTCTAATGCATTATGTGCTGTAAAATAAATAATTCAAATGGCTTAACATTTTTTTAATGCAAGTATGAATATTTTATTACATCAATTAATTTCTGTCTCACTATTATGTATGTAAAAGCATTAATCTAAAATAAAATATTTTTAAAAATATAAGATACTTTATCAGATATAACATGTTTTATGTTATATATACAATATAATTATTAAAATAAATTATGAAAAATATTATTTGTAAATTATTAATTTTTGAAATAATTTAGTCTTAAACTTTTTATGAGCACAGAATGATTAACAAAATTTGTATATATAAGAGAAATCATACCCTATATTATTTTGTTTCAAATTTCTCTTTCTTTTCAAATCGAAAGTGACTTCATACTGAAAACAAAGTTGTGTACTAATTATATAATATCTTTTATTAAATTCTACAGCACTCTTATTAAGACAACTTTTCTGATATCTTTTAAATATTTTTATTTAACTTGTACAAGTTTTCTTCCTTGTACTTCTATTTATCTTGTACAAATTTTTATTCTTAGTTGGCGCAATTTTTTTATATCACTATTTTTGTGGACAGTTGGATACAATTAGTGCATGAACTTGACGCCCCTTTTTTTACTTTTTTTTAAAAAGGTAAGTTTTTGAAGATTATATAATTTACGTAAAAGATAAATAATAACAGATATGTGCGTTGCAACTTATAAATTTATTTACTTGATACTTTATCAGTTTTTTAGATACAGTTTAGATCAATTCAAGTTTTTTCCGATAGAAAATTAATTCGAAATTATGCTGTTAATCAAATGAGAAATAATACCACGAGATTATAATGCTAAATGATATTTTATATTGAATATCGAAAATTCCATCATATAAGGATATAATACCGAAATCGCAGCTTGAGGAGAACAAAAAAAAAAACGTTTTAGAATTCAAATTTTATAAAAATGCAATTTTCACTTGTTTTAGATAATAAGAAATATGAATTATTATAAAAATATTAATGTCTCATTTAATATCTTATTTTTTTTAAATGTATAATATCTTAATATCTTTTAATTAATGTAATTAATTAATATATTATTTTTCAAAAAGAGACATCTTTCTATTATAAAATTCTTGATATTATCATAAGTATTCGAATTGTTTTTACTTCAAATACTTTCGCGGGAAATATTTGAAATAAAAGGAATTCGAATGCTCGTTTCACCAGATTAACACGTGAATTCATGACATCGTATATGAAAGATATATTCTGTTGAAAGATTAACATATATGCATATCGACAATATGTCATTAACATATATGTTAACACATTAACATATATGCATATCGACGAAGTTGTCCTTGTTTTTAAAAATTGGGCCCCATGAACCATATTTGTCATTCTTTTTTGATGTTTGTTGCTGTTGTTGTTGCTGTTCTGCCGACGATGTATGCTTTTCCTTATCTTTCCTATAATGAATAATAATACTGGATAAATATTTTTTTACACAGCCAAAAGACTTCCAGTCGATATCATAGACACATATCGTCGAGACTCGGATTAATTTATAAATCTACAATCATTGCTTATAAAAATAAATAATTATTAATAAATAAAATATTATTAATAAATAAATTTATTAATAACTAAAGAGTGAAAAATTTCACACGCCATGTATTTATTTTTCCTTTCACATTTAGAACTGAAAGCATAATGATGTGAGGTAAATCTGGTTTCTTCCCGAAAAGTTGAAAATTCAATTGACGTATCTTTTTTGCCTATACATTTATTTTTTCTTTTCTAACATTTTTCAACAATACTCTATATAAATAAATAGATATTTATATGAGCACTTATATAAATTGTGTCCAATATTAAATTTTTTCATTAATCTACGTTCAAATCTTGTTTCGCACGAATTTTTACTTATTAATAACTTTCTAATATAAACAATGAACTAAAACCTTTTAAAAATTACTCAAGGTTATAATCTTGACAATATATAAATGTTAATTGGAAGTTTTTAAACCTGATATATAAGGTAAATATTATTTACTTTTAATATATATTGCTATTCAGTGTTCTCATATTTATAAAATTTTTTCAATATTATATAGTAAAAATATATTTTCACAAAATTAATACAAATTAATATAAATTAATACAAATTAATACAAATTAATACAATTAAAATTTTTAATGTTTTTAATTAATAAGTGTGAATATGATACATACTTGATTTCTTGATAAGGTCCTTTAATGGCGGATCCGCTTATGTTCGTGTACACCATTTTTTGTTTTTTACAAATTTTAGCTAATGAACAATTTTATTTTTTAGTTAAAACAACTAAAATTGATATTAAAAGCAGTTTGCACTGACGATAAGCGATTGCTTAGAAGTAGTTTGTTGAGCTTATTCTCGAGTATCACTCGAAAATTCAATTAAAGATTGTTATCGATCGTTATAAAAACTGAAAAAAAAACATTATTTTAAACTTTTATATTTTAAATTTGTCTTTTTATAAAAATATATTTGCAATTATTACATACTCTACGGCACGTGATGTAAATGAACTAGAACTAATAATTCAAGTCGATTTCCAGCGTTGCCTCGTCGACTTCCTTTGCGTGTTCCAAGATTTTTTGCCAATCTGCGAAAAAAATGTAAAAATTATGGAGTAGAAACAATTATTTTTAAAACCACATCATATTTATTAGAGCTATAGAGAGAGATTTTCAAAATATGATAGCAAAATATATAATACAATATGATAAAATATAATTGATGCACAATCGATATATTTTGCTAGATATGGATGCATAATTAAAATGTCTGGTTTTTATATAAGATCGCAGAAATTAAAATCTGCGATATAAACTATTTATCATTAATGATTATTCAGATTTATGCAAGAGGGAAAAGAAAAAATGGGGATACCTGATGACGCAACATTGTTATTGCAATACTTTTCCTCTAAAAAAGAATCTTAGAATCTTAGAATCTTAGATTAATTCTTTAGCTCTTGTCGCATTATACATTTTTTTTAAATTTGCATTTTTTTAGTTTCTGTTATATATTTAAAAAATATATTAACAAATAATATTTGTCAATTGGATGCCTGAACAATGATCATATTAAAATAAGAGCGTGAACATCTTACAATCTCGATTTCTTATGGTGAACAAAAAAAGCAAGCATAAAATAGAAGTTAAAAATTATTAACTATATATTATTGAATAATTAGGAAAAAGATTTGCGCTTTCAGGATAATCTTATCTAATCGATGAACAGGCAAGTAAGAAAATATGCTTTCTTCTAAAAAAACATAAATAAATTAGCCGACTAATCGCTACTGTACAAATCTTGCTTCTTATGATTTTCCACTCACCTGACACTAGGTAGAAATGTTGGGGAATTGCCTTGACAATCTAAGATATTGCACCTCATGGACACATAAGTGTTCACGATCGCTGCGGAATTTATTAGTCTTGATAACGTACAATCGAAACTCCACAATATTTAGTGCTTACACAGGTTAGGTAGATCGACTAAAGAACAATCGGATTTTTATCCGAATCTTAAAATTTAAAAACGAACGTTATAATCTCCAAAAGACTGAGGAAGACTGCTGGTTCTCCATCGATCCTGCTGCTTTTACATAGCTCTATCATATCCCCTTCCTCGCTTATCGGTCGCAATAAAGTGGGGATATTGGATGAACATAACTGTGGACACTCGTGGTTACATTCGTTTATTAAATTCGCTTTGTTGTTCATAAGTACACAAGCTAAAAGTAAACAATAAATTATTGATTTTTCTCGGTATATATGTATATATATTTTCGTGCATTATTTCATTTTCAAGAACATATTAATTGATATATATTTGCAAAAGAATGAATCGATATTAAACGTTTAATATCAATTAACGTTCTTTTTGCTGTATTACAAATAGATGTGAATGAAAAATGTTTCTAATTTTTTTCCAGGAACAATGTCTTCTATTGTGTCATTTTATTAGTTGAGAATTAGACTTTTTCCATCGATTCTCTTCGAGTTCTTTAGAGTTGTTTACATTATGACGCACAGAGGTAGCCTCATTTACATTAATGAGACATTTTATATTTCATTAATAATTCATAAAACATTAAATGATCTTATAATACTTTTAATCGTAATCGTTTAGTTTGTAAACACTTAATCTGCTTGTTTTCTAAATACAATTGCATATTATGATATTAAATTTATATGGATTTTCTATGAAGTTATATGATCGTATAAAATAATTATATTTGTGTGTGTGTGTATATTTTACATATATACACACACACATATATATATATATTTATATTTTTGTTAAAATTTTAATGACAATGATGAGAAAGAAAGAAAATAATTTAGTCTTATTAAAAACTAATTATTGCATATAAATGTAATTAATAAAATTTAAACTAAACTGTGTCATATAAAGAAAAAATGATTTAACTTTTTTCCAAAAAAATCAGTTTTTTAACTATAAGATATACCCAGATATAGATGATACAATTGAACAAATTTTATTTTAAATGATGAATTTTATTATAAATAATAAATAAAACTAGAAAATTTATTTATACACACAAATTTTTATTCAGTGAAAATATTTGTTAGCAAACAAATCTTTGATTTTATTTATATCAAAATTTTCTTAAATAAAATTTCATTTTTTATTTGTTAGAATAGTAAATTTTAAATATTAAAAAATAACCCTTAAAAACGTATTGTTATTTGTAAGCAGCTTCAAGTATAAGGGGGGTCATTTTTGTCTAACGTATTTTACAAGGAATAAAAATGTTAAAAATATATCTTAAAAATTCATGTGCCTTTTTTATTCTTCTAAATCTATACCAGAATAATAAATTTGCAAAATAATTTGCTTCAATACACAACATAAGTAACTGGCTCTTCGTTTTTTATTTCCTCGACTTTACAATTTTTTTAGCGATGAGAACGACAATTTTAGTATCGTTAATTATTGATTAATCAATACCGTTAGAAATGATGGAAAAGGAGGTTATTAAAAATAATCAATATATGGTTTAAATTTTGACTTAAAAAAAAATTACTTCTTAGAAAATCAATTGTCTGAATGTCATATATGGCACAGGTAAAAAATATTTCCTTTTTTTTCGATTTATTAATAATTCATTTAAACAATATTTTTTTGCATAACAAAAATTATTATTGTTATTCATGAAAATTATTTATTTCATTTAAAGTTAAAAATTTTTGTTTCTTAATTAATAAAAATTTGAATATAATTCCCCGCCGACACAAATATAATACTTCTTTAGACACAAATGTAATACTGCGACACCCTGTATATCGACCTTATTCATGATGTAATTCAATTATGAAAAAAATATGTTTCTGCGATACAAAATTGCCATTTTTATTTGCATCTGAGTACTAAATTTTATTTGCAATAATTACAATTCACAAAAACAAATAAATTGTTAACTAAATTATTTGAGCTAAATCAATTGATCATTTTTCACCATTTCTAACAAAATTATTAGAATAAAAAATTATATCCAAAACAAATTTACAAAATTTAACAAATAAATAACAAAATTTAACAAATAAATAATAATGTAATTATACAGCGTATTTAAAAAAACATTCATAGTAATTAATACATATAAATAATTTTTAAATTACTACTATGACTAAGTTACGATTAGTGGCTTTTATGTCACACTTGAAGATTTATTTCGATATTTACAAATTACTTTCTGAATGTCGTCACTTAATTTCCATACATATTTTAATAAGATTCCATTGGCAGTCGTTCAATTGTCATTATACTACTAATGATTGTAAATCTATTTGGTGATTACACAATTATGTAATATCATACTGAAAATGATACAATAATATATTACTCTAATTAAGAAATGGCAGATATGTATTTTATGATTGTGTTAATGGAAATGTTTCAGCAATATAATATAAAATTGTTTATATTGCTGAAGCAATAAAATTTTTGGTCTATGTTTATTAATGTAAGACTTTTTTTACTCACAAGGAATAGAAATATCTCCCTCTGATTTTGATCAACTTTGGACATGTTGTAGTTCAAATCAAAATAAGAGATAGTATAATACGATTTTTTACGTATATATATTTTAGTTTTAAATCAGAAATAGGTTTAGATTAGGTTCCACGCATGTACATTTTTACACCTTGATTCTTAAAACGTACATGATGTCTAAAACTTGCACATAATTCGTAAAACTTTTTTTGTTAATAATTGTTTAATAAGTGACGAGCGATGGCTAAAATCTTTTGAATGTAACTTAGGACAGCGACCTTAACAACATATGTCAACGTCAAAGTCATTAAGACTGGATTCCCTATTCAGCACATTTATTAAAAAAATATATTAATTCATAATTTTTTAATCACGTGATGTCTTTTGACATTGAAAATAAATGTCGAGCAATCCATGAATTTGTGCCTTAAAAGTTTTAATGTATTTTAATATAATAGTGCAATTTTTTTTAAATGTCATATTTTTCGAAATTTCTTCCCGCACCTCCAATTTTATTTTAATCTAGACTACAATATATCCAAAGATCAAAATCGAAGAAGAACATTTTCATATTTTGCCTTGTCAGTACTATATGTACTACCATATAAATATGCTGTATGTATTTTTTAACACCCTGTATAAAATTAAAAATGTAGAAATTGTTAGAAATTATCTTTTAATTCCTTTCCAATTTAAAAATTATTTAATATTCATAAAAAATACTCTTTTTTTCTCTCGATTTATTTATAAATTTAAAAAAAATGCTATTCGACTAGAAAAAATTATTTAAATAAATTTTTATTTGAACAAAAGATTTATTATAATTTATTATTGTATTATATTTTTTAGTTTATTATATTTGTGTCAGAAATATTTATTTTATTTATAATTATAATAATCATTAAATTTTTATTTTCCAATAAAAAATTATTTAATAATTAAAGATTTGGCTCAAGTAATCAAAAAATCAAAAAGAAAATGATATAAGAACCAACGCGCGGTAGTTAGAGCGCAGAGAAGCAACACCACTTCTTTCTTTTTTCAATATCAGTTTATTAAAAAACACATTATAATAACAAAAAATTATTTAAACATATAATGCTTTCCCCTTTCAACTTTACATGAATACATGGACATAAAAATTGCTTGTTCCGCGGAAAAAAATATCAATGGACACGTATTCCTAAAAAATCTTCAACATTCTTTTGCCATAAAGTCGCGATTGGTAGTGATAAAAACAAGAGGCAGTATTCACAGTCAATGATATAAAAACATGGGTGGGCCCACGTGAGTAAGAGACTCACGGCGTTAAAAATACATTTCAATACTCGCAGTCCAACGAAACGACACATTCGCTTCCGTCACTTTTGCAAGAACGATTCATATATCGCACCAATTCTCTTAGAAAATATATTTTCTCTTTTATTCTTTTTCCATCTTCTCTTTTGTAACTCTACGAAATATTTCCAGCATAAAGATTTTTTATCCTATTGAACATATACGTTTGTTTTCAATATTTAAAATAAAAGAAGAAGATTCTTTTTATGTTAAATATGATAATAACCATAAATTTTGATTAAATGAAAAATTAAATGAAAAATAATTTGATTCTATCATATCAAAAATCTTCCGGAATTAATTTCTTTAAATCTAGACAAAATATTTGATTTATATTAATACAGAGAATAGTGAGAAAAGTATTATCATTATTCCAAAAACCAGTTATATCTTTTAAGGAAAGATCGATTTTATAGAAGAGTTATGACAACTTAAAGTATAAAAAATTTTGTAAAATATTCAATCTTTTTGTTTATGCTATTCTATAACTTCCCAGCAATACGTATAATACGTCATTAAGACATTTTTACACGTCATCATGTTTGCTAGATTGTTACATGAAATATTGTGAATAATCGATTTATATAATAAATTAAAATAGTTCTATTAAAAAGAAACTAGATTGATCTTCATGGCTTTAGCACTTACATCCAAACTTAAATAAACTATATTCCCATCTTTTTTCTCTCTCCAAATTCTACAACTTTCAATTTAAAACATTTTTTTCTAAAATGGCATATTTTCAAGATATTTGCCTAAGATGATTAAAATGAAATACCCTGTATATTATATTACCTCTCTGTATGTGTGTGATTAAAACAGAAAAATATTTATTCCTATTCATATAATTTTGTCACTTGGTCATTCTCTCACTTATATCTAATAAATATCTCTCTTGATCTTTCAATTAAATCATGAATCGCAATTATGGATGTTTTTTAGCGGAAGACAGTATACGATATCGAAACACGCTAAAACTGGAAATCTTTATTGCAAAATTCAACGGTTCTCTGCATGTGTAATATATTTTTTATTTTACAAAGTAATCGGTGTGTTAGCGTCGTGCCCACTGAACAGAATCAATTAAATCAAAATAAAAATCAACTTTCATAGCTTAAGGTAAACTAGAATCTGATGCAACATTGATTTCTTGTGTCATCAGGACGCAGATCGCATAACAAAATTTCTCCCTGTATTAGATGTAATGATATAAATAGAAAAAAATTGTTTCGTTTTTTTCAAAATTTTATTTTTTTTCAAATATTTAATTTAATTTTTATGTTTTGACTGTTGAAAGTTGATTTTACATTTTTTTATTTTTGATATTTTA
This sequence comes from Camponotus floridanus, assembly GCF_003227725.1. Taxonomy (NCBI): domain Eukaryota; kingdom Metazoa; phylum Arthropoda; class Insecta; order Hymenoptera; family Formicidae; genus Camponotus; species Camponotus floridanus. Next base: position 182,642 of record NW_020229814.1, on the reverse strand, counting down.
CATGATAGATTTGAATTAATCATCATTTAAATGATTGCATTCCATTTGATTATATAGTTTAATAGTTATTATTTATAATTAGATAAATTCTTCAAAAATTAAACAAGACGGAACTTAAATTAAAATTATATTTATTATACAAAAACAGTTTGTAATTTTTAAAAATGTGTGTTTTAGTCACTATTGTGATATAATAAAAAAACTAAAGTTGTCAACATTTAATATAGATATATAATATATAAAAATATATAATATATAAAAATTTTTGTTAAATTTTTCTAATTAAACATTATTCGGATCACATTATCGTATTTAATATAACTTTCAAAACAAGATAAATTAAAAATATAAAAATTTTAAAAATTATTTTTATCATATTTACAAGAAAAATATGAAAAGAAAAATAATATATTAAAAAAGCAATGAAAAAAAATTAAATTTTTTAAAAAAATTTATAATTAGTTTATAATTAATTTTTGAAAAAAAAATTTTATTTTAACATTTGTTTTCTATTAGAAAAAAAAACAGTTTTTTTATATTTTCAATTAGAAATGTGAGAACATTTAACAGAAGAGAGATACGAACATCGAATCTGAAGCATATATTTATTATATTTTTCTTTAACATAACATTTTTTTCTCCTTATATTTTTTATTAATATAAAAAAAACTAATTCTGAAATTTTTATATTTTTAATTTAAACCTTTTTTTGAAAGTTATTTTAATGAATTATTGGGTGTTCAGTAGAATAATAATTGAGTTGTCAACATTGATTTGTTGATTCTAGAAGTAAGAGCCAAACATGTTTGATTGCTACGGATTTATCCTGCTGAATGCCTAATGAGACTGAGAGTATAGTCTGCACAAGACTTAATTCACTGCAGATAGCAAAAAATTAGGCAAAATATTTAAAAATAAAACAAAATAATATATATATAGCTTTTTTTATTTAAAAAATCCTATCCTTTATCATTTTATTTAAATATAAATTTCTTGATCAAAACTTTATTTGCTATAATTAAAAATTGACAAATATATAGTTCAATTTTTTATACTTTAAAATCTTATAATTTAATTTCCTATAAAATTTCTTATGGAAAGATGTTAAAGAACTACTATTAAAATTATAAAGTGACATAGTGTAATATTAATAAATGGAAATATTGTATAAGTAAGATAAAATCCACATAAAAAATAACTTTACTCACAATATTAAAAATTTTATATAAATATAACTCGAGATGGATATATATATATATATATATATATATATATATATATATATATATCTATCATATCTTTTAAAATATATTGTATTCATTTAATAATATAATTTACACTATATAATACAATACTATATAATAAGAGACCTTAGCATAAGATTTATCTAACTAGCTGAAACACTACAACTTTTTACAGGAGCCAAATTAATCAAATTATTCGAATTTTCAGCTAATTCTGTGATACTAATTCTACCACGTTGTCGTACAAACTTGGCAATAGATTGAAGTTCACCCTCCGAAATATAAATAAACTTCCCTCTATCGTCAATTACTCCAGTCAAATTACCATTTGCTTGCAATTCTTGAATTCTTTCTACAACACTAGCTGTTTTTAAACCAAAATGTGCAGCTAGATCTTCTAGGACCAGTACTTTATTCTGTTTTATATATACTAAGAATTCTTGCAATAAATTTTCTTCACACTCTTTGTTTTCCTGTTCGTAACCTTCCTCTTCAATATTAAAAGCTTCTTTCATCTTTAAATATTCTTCATATTCTTTCTTCTCTTTCTCCTCTCTAGCTTTTTTCTCTGCTTCCTCTACTCGCAATTCCTCTGCACGTTCCTTCTCAATCTGTTTGTCTCTTTCTTCTTGTAAAAGATGCTCTCGCTTTTTACGCTCTTCTCTCTCTCGTTCAACCGCCTCTCTCTGAAGCTTTTTTTCAGCTTTAGCTGCTAGCTTTGCTCGTTTTTTCGTCCCTATCTTATGATCTGGTAATTCTATTTTATCATCTGGACCATCATTATCTTCATCAACTTGTCTGTTTTCTTCTTCAAACGATTGATAATTAGTATGTCCTTGCATACGATGCCTGACATTTCTCACACCAGCTGCTCTTCTTATCGGCCGACCTTGTATTACAGCATCTTGAGCATTAACATGTGTTTCTTGGATACCTGAAGGATAAAACTGGTTTATTTGTTGGTAAGATATGGTTGACATATATATAATTAATTTTTCTTTAATAAATAAAAAATTAAATTCTCTTCAAGTTGGTGACTTAAGTTAATTTGATTCGATATAATTTTTTATGAACATAAATCATTTTGACTTGATATATAAATTGACAATCACTTGACAACAATATTGACAAAAAAAAATTGTTCCAAAATCGATATAAAAAAGTTATATGATTGAAGTATATATATCACAAGAATTTTTTTTTTTTAAAGAAAATTAAATGAAAATGTACCTTCAGATCTACGTTGTAGAAAAATAATACATATAATAATTAATATAACGATCGTCGATGCGATAAATATCAACAGATTTACATCCATTTCGATAGATTACAACTTCAATTACAATTCAATTACAATTCAATTACGATTGGAGATTGAAATGTGATCAATCGAAAAAAGGGAATCTAGATGCTTCTTATTTTGATTAAACAAATTCCAATTCAATTTTTTCGATGCGTAATCGTAATCTCTCCAAACCCTCCAAACGAACTTGACAGAGTGCCAGCTGACTGTCGGAAGTGTCGAATTGAAGTTTAAGAAGGTGGCGCCACCATCGACGTCCACTAATGTTCGCCTGCATTGCATTTACTTTCTGACCAAAGGATATACAGTTGTCGGCATCTTTGATGTTAGCTGTAAAAATAAACTAAATTATGATATAAATTAATAGTGACAATGAAATATATATTACATATATTACATATATATTATATATATTACATATGTCAATAAATAATATAAAATCGTTCAAAATTTATAATAAATAATTATTAACATTGGAGTTAATCTTAAATTAAATATTAAATTTATTAACGAAAAAAAAATAACTAAGATTATTGATATAATTAAAAATATTAACAATTCTTTTGTAGGGCTATTCTTTAACTTTTAACGCATTCGTTATGATATGCTTGTCTTTTTTTTTACTTATTAAGAAAGAAAAAGATAGCCATATTGTAACGCATGCGTTAAAAGTTACAGAATAGTCCTGCTGGGAGTGTCTCGTTTGATCATGTTGCGATTGACCACAATTATATTGACCTGTGCCTAGGGTAACCAGCAACGATTGACCAATCAGAAAGATTGGATTTCAACCAGTTGATCCTAGTTACTTCTGCTTACGGCCAACTTTAGCATCATTTCTATCGTCTTCTAGGATACATAAAGGTGCAATTTCATTGACGCTAGAAACCAGCGGCAAATTAAAATCACTAGACTTTCTCTAGATATGGCGTCAATAAAATAAAGTTCAAACAGTTTCAACTTTTTCAGTGTGTAAAGCGGCCTTTTCATTGACGCTACTTTTTAGCGTCAATGAAATTGCACCTTAACAATTGGCAGCCCTACGAGATAGGCTGTGCAGCACTGCGCGTATATAAAATAAATTTGAAATCGCTTCTAGCCTAACCATCTTCACGCGATCGACTTTATTTGAATTGCACGGCATCGCATCGAATTATGATGCGGTGCCGATTTATTCGAACGTAATTCGGGACATCGCGATGCTGTATAAGCGTCGAATGAGCACGAATTGTCACGCAAATATGATAAATCACATCTACTCACCGTTCACCGGCTGTTCCACAGGCCGCTCCACTCGCTCGCCTCGGGACGTCCCATTCCGATCTTGATGCACACAATATCATCAACGCGAACGCGCGACACTTTATTCGGCACTCCCGATATTTGCTCGCATCCGATAATCATCATCAAGGGCGCAAATAACGCGACGCGACTTCGCTCCATCTTCGCGATCACGCTATCACTGAACTGTGAAAAATAGCTGTCGCGCACTTTCACCGACATATTATGAAAGTCGCGCGATCATCCTTGGACACTTTCGACGCTCTTTCACTCGCGATATTCGTTTAAAAACGGTTAAAAGACGCGAAAATGCGGACGTACGACGATCCGTGTAACTGCGTATGACTCCGATTCACGTATGACGCGTATGACGTAGCAGTGACGCGTATGACGTAGCAGTCACGCGCTAACATGGCAGCCGAACCAGTGCGCAGAAACGAATGCGCACTGGTTCGGCCGCCATGTTAACGCGTGACTGCTACGTCATACGCGTCATACGTGAATCGGAGTCATACGCAGTTACACGGATCGTCGTACGTCCGCATTTTCGCGTCTTTTAACCGTTTTTAAACGAATATCGCGAGTGAAAGAGCATCGAAAGTGTCCAAGGATGATCGCGCGACTTTCATAATATGTCGGTGAAAGTGCGCGACAGCTATTTTTCACAGTTCAGTGATAGCGCGATCGCGAAGATGGAGCGAAGTCGCGTCGCGTTATTTGCGCCCTTGATGATGATTATCGGATGCGAGCGAATATCGGGAGTGCCGAATAAAGTGTCGCGCGTTCGCGTTGATGATATTGTGTGCATCAAGATCGGAATGGGACGTCCCGAGGCGAGCGAGTGGAGCGGCCTGTGGAACAGCCGGTGAACGGTGAGTAGATGTGATTTATCATATTTGCGTGACAATTCGTGTTCATTCGACGCTTATACAGCATCGCGATGTCCCGAATTACGTTCGAACAAATCGGCGCTGCATCATAATTCGATGCGATGCCGTGCAATTCAAATAAAGTCGATCGCGTGTAGATGGTTAGGCTAGAAGCGATTTCAAATTTATTTTATATACGCGCAGTGCTGCACAGCCTATCTCGTAGGGCTGCCAACTGTTAAGGTGCAATTTCATTGACGCTAAAAAGTAGCGTCAATGAAAAGGCCGCTTAAAGCTAAAGCAATATTCTGATTGGTTCTTCAGCTTACGTTTATCTTTTATGTTTATGGTTATGGCAATTCATGTACGAAAGCCTTTAAATTATCTATTGCAGATCGGGACTAATAGTTTAAAAAGAGAAAGAAAGAGAGAGCAAGCGAGACGGAAAGTCACTGCCGTGATTGGTTAGTTACCGCGCATGTGCAGTTCATTTTGACCCATGCTGAAATTGCCAGAGTTGCACTACTGTATATACTGTGCCAAAGGTGACGTGTATATTCCGTCTGGCATGGATACGACTGTTTATTCGTGATTCGATATTTTGTCGTTCTATTATCTGTATTGTACCTATTGTACGAAATATGTTAAAACACGGGAGTATCTTCGTTATTTTTTTGTGCGTCCTTAAATTTGGGACCGGTTTGTATTTCCACATTGGCGAGACAGAACGAAAATGTTTCATCGAGGAGATTCCCGATGATACTACAGTCATAGGTAAAGTTCAGTGCTAAAATATTTAGCTATATATTTCAATTTAGGGCCGCCAGAAAATTATACTTTGCTATAATATTTGTTATATTTCAAGATTAATTTTTCTGACATTTATATTTAAGAATAAAATTTGAATAGGTATAGTTTGATATTGGTTATGGTTTTTATTCACTTCAGTTTAAGATTAATTTATGAATTTTAGATTAATATTCATAGTTATTCAATTGAATAAAAATAAATGTAGAGATAATTATGTTAAAAAATTGTTAATATTTTTAGTTATATCAATAATCTTAGTTTTTTTTTCGTTAATAAATTTAATATTTTATTTAATATTTAATTTAAGATTAACTCCAATGTTAATAATTATTTATTATAAATTTTGAACAATTTTATTATTTATTGACATATGTAATATATATTTTATTGTCACTATTAATTTATATCATAATTTACTTAAATCCATCATTTGATTTAAATGTATTAAGCCCATTTGCACCAACGTTATTTTAGCTTTAAGCGAGACTTAAATATATGTCTATCTTTATTTTTCTTTCTAAATAAATAAATAAAGACAGATATATTTAAGTTTTGCTTAAAGCTAAAATAATGTTGGTGCAACCAGGCCTTAGTAATAAAGTAAAGTGCCATAGATTCCTTTGACGAGACTCCCATTTCATCTTGTTATCACATAGATATAAATATATGTGAATTGTATTGTATAAAATGTAGTTTCTTTTAATTTCTTAATCATTTTTATCTAAATATCGAAAGATGTTAAAAATTTTATTTTGTTTTATTTTATTTTTTGTAGTCAATTATAAAGTGGAACTTTATGATCCAAAAAGTGGAGGTTTCATGACAAGTGGTATTGGTATGCACGTTGAAGTCAAAGATCCTGACGACAAGCCTATTCTCTCGAGAGTTTACAGTTCTGAAGGTCGAATTTCCTTTACTTCACACACACCGGGAGAACATGTTATCTGTTTATATTCAAATAGTACCGCATGGTTCAGTGGTACTCAATTGGTAAAGCATATACATACTGTATAATTGATTATTATATTGAATTGACATAAAAGAATATGGAAAAATAAGATAAATAAGATAAAAAATAAATCACAAATTAGATGATGTAATTAAACTATTTTTACAGAGAGTACATTTGGATATTCAAGTAGGAGAACACGCAATTGATTATGCCAATGTTGCACAAAAGGAGAAATTATCAGAACTTCAGTTAAGAATACGCCAATTATTAGATCAAGTCGGACAAATAACCAAAGAACAAAATTACCAGAGGGTATGAGACAAATTGCCAACTTACTATATAAAGCAAAGTCTTATGTAATATAAAAGAAAGTAATTAGAATTATCATAAATACATTTATATGCGTTTATATATATTTTCTAGTACCGGGAGGAGCGCTTTAGGCAAACATCAGAAAGCACTCATCGTCGTGTATTTTGGTGGTCTTTGACTCAAACTGTTGTTGTTCTAATTATGGGTGCATGGCAAATGAAGCATTTGAAGAGCTTTTTTGAAGCAAAGAAATTAGTTTAATTGTTGCAGTAAAATATTAATCTTAGACAACAATATCTGTTTAATTATTTGTAGCTTCAGACAATTTTCATCAACATTTTTTCAATGCATCAGTTGCTGACATTACATTTATATGAAATTGTTAATTATCCTATAACTAATAATTGTGTAATATGTAATGTAACAATTATTCGTAAGAAAAATGATTGTAGTATATATAGGAACATTTTAAATAATATATAATTCTATATAACTATAATACTTAAATAACATTTATCATTGCATTGTTTTTTTTTCTAATAATTATTTACATCAAGGGATACTTTGATCATCGCTTACGTTGTAACGATGAGATTGCCGATTAATTTCATTTTACTTTATTTGACGGTTTCGTGTAGTTTTTGATACATTTAACGAAAAGGGTTTACTAAATAATTTTCTGATATTTAATAGAGAATATTATATAAATATCTATTTAATAAACATATTTCGAGTGTCCATATCAGGATTGGTAAAAAATTTGTTTTTTTTATTTTAAACAAAAAAAATTGTTTTTTTGTTTAGAATAATATTTTTGTTTTGTGTTTCTAAGTAAAACAAAAAAAAACATGTTTTAAACAAGCAAAAAATACTTAATAGCTTTGATCTGTGTAAATATTTAAATTTTTCGCTAGCGTTAAACTGTAAATAACGTTGCCAAAATTGACAACGCTATTGAAAATATGAATAATAAAATAAAAATGATAAGATGAATATTATTTTAGCAGAATATTTATTTTTGGATATAAAATAACAATCAATACAATAAAGATTATTTAGAAGATATTGACTGACTTTACATTTTAGCATTTTAAATTAATAGTACATAACTCATAGCAGGTCAGTAGTTCTAGAAAAAAGTTCTAGTTAATAATATTTAATATATAATACTTTGATTCCTTTTCTATTTTTATTAAGTAATCTCATGCTTAACTCTCAACATAAATTGTAAATAAAAGAAAAAACCTCAATTCTTTTTTTTAAAAGAACTTTTTTTAGAACTACTGACCTGCTATGAGTTATGTACTATTATATAATTTAAAATGCTAAAATGTTAAGTCAGTCAATATCTTCTAAGTAATCTTTATTGTATTAATTGTTATTTAATATCCAAAAATAAATATTCTGCTAAAATAATACCCATCTTATCTTTTATTTCATTATTTATATTTTTATATGTTACATAAATATAGATAAAAAACTAAAAACACTAAAAAACAAAAACTTTTTTGCAACATACACATCTATAAGTTTTTGTTTGTTTTTTTTTTTTTTTTTTTACAATTTTGTTTCCAAATAATCATATATTTTATTTGCGATATTTTAAACGATTCTAAACAGTAGTTTAAAACAGTTTAAAACAAAAATGTTTAAAACAGTGTCCGCTGTTTTAAACAAGTTTTAATTAAACAGTTTTAAACACATTGTTTAAAACATGCCAACCCTGATCCATATTAAAACATGCCAACCCTGATCCATATTATTCAATAAGATCATTTAGTTTATAGTCATTTGTAATATGTCACTCATGTATTTGTGACACTTTTTTATATTTTATAAATTAATATATTCGTGACTCGCAAATAATTCCTCATCAATTGACCCATGATTCAATCGCTCCAGGGTAGTTTACTAGACGTTATTGACCAATCACAGTCATTCTTCTGAAAAATATATGGTTACATTCTTCAAAAGAATGGTGATTGGTCAATAATGTCTAGTAAACTACCCCGAAGCAACAATCGAATGTGATTGGTGAATTCAAACATAGGAACCAATCACATTCAATTGCTACTTACCGCTCAGTCAGTGGTTGTGCTTCTGAATGCACCCATTGTTTTCAGTCTAAAATTTCAAATTGTTTGATGATAACCATAACCCTAATTTTGATGGTCAATCGCACATTCTGACGATTCTCCAAAGTAGAGTGTTGATCAAATAAAAACCTGAAGAAAAAAAAAAGAGTTATTTATTCGGATGTGTTTTCAATAAATTTTCGAAGATGCCCCAGTGCGAAGTTTGCGGTTGCACCGATTTTTATAAAGCATCCGGTTACTCTTTTTGCTCGACATGTCAAACGCAGAATCAGGTAAGCGAAAGAAATGTATTTAGAAAAAAAGAAATGTATTTAGAAAAAAAAGAAATGTATTTAGGAAAAAAAAGAAATATATTTAGAAAAAAAAGGAAATGTATTTAGAAAAAAAATTAATATAGAAAATTTCTAGGATGTTGGAGAGGAGCTAGAACTAGAATTGCCCATGGAAAATAATGTGAAGTTGCGAAAAACAAAAATTCGTCGTATAAGAAGTGACAAAGGTTTGCTTTTCTCATTCTAAATGAATAATTCACTAATATACTATAATATACAAAATTAAGCAAATTTTGATTATATATATCATCAATGAAAATCTGATATTTTTGTATGCAGATGAGGAAGTTGGATGGACATCATGGGAATTGTATAATTTTGTCTTAATTGGTTTGACAAATGAGCTTATTGAGCTCGGTGTATCAGCTGATATAAAAATAACAGTGTTACAACTATGGGCACGATATCTAGGGAAACTGGAAATAGCTTTTATATCTAAAAATAAGAAACTGCTACCTAAATTAGCCAGGAGATATAAGAGAAGGTTATTTTAAAATTTATTCTATTTATATAAGTTATTTTTTTTTTAGATTAACATAAAAGAATTTATTGGAATTTTTATGTTATTCTATGTATATTTTGTGTTTAAACACATTTAAGATTTCTAGAAAAAGATAATTTCAAGAGTTTGCAAATTTTATATTCATTCAGAATAATGCATTATATGATTTTTTTACAGAGATGCTGAAATTATATATGGCAAGATCTTGTCACAAAAAAAAAGTAAGAAACGAAGAAAAGTTGAAAGTAATGCAACAGATTCTGCAATTTCTATTCCTTTAAGTGAAGAGACTTCTTTAAGAGAATTAAATAGGAATAAAGTATGATTTGACAAATATATTTGATTTGTGAAATGTAAGAATAAGTTGTAAATATAATATATTTTTTACAGCAACTTATGATTACTGCAGATTATGATAAATTTATGGAGTCACAAATGAATTCAGAAGGAGATACATTGAGTACATTTAATCAAAGTGTACATAGCATGCAGTCTAGTACATACACGCAACACGCAAAACAACCTTTTGAAAGGTAAAAAGAAATCCAAATAGCCTATATACCTAACAATTGAAATATACAATATTGCACTCTGCTATTTTTTATGTTTCCGTTTATTACAGAATATGTTTTAATTCTTTTGCTAAGGAGGAAACAAGAAAGATAAAAGAAATGGCAAAGAAAATACCAAGATACAAACGCACAAAATACAAACAAAATCATATAACAACTCAGTACAAAACAGGACCGGAATTAATTACACCCATGAAATTGTGGGCAATCTTGTATTTGGCTTTAAGAATTCATAATCAAGATATACATTTAAGTGATATGCTAAGGTACAGTTTGTATTTTATTTGTACTCGAACACTTTCTAAAATAATATGTACAATGTTGCATTTACATTGTAGTAAAAGAAAATATTTTTTTATAATAATATGTATTATTTTATAGGTATTTTATAATGTGTTTTTATATTAAAATTAAACATTTTTCTATATTAATATTATGATCTTTAGATTTTAGCTTATATATATATATATATATATATATATATATATATATATATATATAATAGGATATATATAAGCTAAAATCTAAAGATCATAATATTAATATAGAAAAATATATATATATATATATATATATATATACGTGCTTGTTATTATTTTCTATATTTTTCATATTAACGCATTTTTTTGTAGATATGGGAGAGAAGGGCATTTATCTTATTACAAATTGGATCGGTTGATACCTCCTGAAGTGGCTTTAACAAGAAATGATATAAATTTCTTATCACGAGCTATGGATATAACGCATAAGGGAATGAGAAGAATAATTGGAAGAATGGCGAAATTTCTTGGCGTTACGAAAATAATTTGTCCCGATTTTTTACCGCTTATCAACCGATATTGCAGTGAATTGAATTTACCAAGTATGTATGAATCAAATTATCTTAATTTGATGTACATATAGAAAATACAAAAGAAAAAAAACTATTTTTAGGAGGGATATTATTATACACAGAAAGATTTGTAGCTTTATCTCCACCAAAAATGAAGTTTGATAAAAAGTCCTGTATTCCCAATTATGAAGGTCGTGCTATGGCATTTATTATTGTAGTATTGAAAACGTTATTGAGTTTGGATGGCATTACAGAATATGAAATCAGTAATGTTGCTGATAAAATTAATAGGTATGTATCAAATAGAATTTCACAATGATGACATTTGAGACACATAATTTAAATATATATTATTCTTCAATAAATTTATAATAATTTATATGAAATTGCTATGATAGCAGTTGATTTTAACCTTTAGAGAGTTGTGATATCTTAGTAAAATCTTGTAAATTTCACACTAGAAAGTTATATATATGCATTATACAAAGTTATTGTGCAGATTTGAACCATTATGATTTCCAGCCCTCTAAAGCTTAAGAAATAGTCTAAATGGAGAAAATATTTTCAGGTTTTTTATATTATATAATACAATATAATATTATAATTAAGATTATTGTAATATTTTTATTCTAATATTATTTAATGCATTAAAATATGCATAAAAATTGTCATTATATATACAAATAAATGATGCATATATATATATATAGAAGATATATTTATAGAATGGATAAGAGGGGATGAATGATTATAACAATTGAATATATGTACATGCATTCAATTTAGTTGATCATAATTATTTTGTGAAATATGTTTAATTTTTAAAAATCTCATGTAGACTTAAAAATCATTTTATGGACATGTCTATCTATGAAATATTCTGACAATTCTTTTAAATTTAAAATAATAATGCAGTATCAGTGTAAAGATTTTAATCCTCCATGTATACTAGTACATGGTGGTATTATAAATTTTGATGATGGGTTAATTATTGAAAAAATAACAAGTTGTAAAAAAGCAGCATTCACGGGTTATCAAAGTCTATTAAATGGTGCAAATTCTATAGAGGCTGTAGAGAGTACGTTGTGGTGGTTAGAATGTGACGAATTCTTCAATTGTGGTTACGGATCAGTTTTAAATAATATAGGTATAGAAATGTAAATGATTGTGTCTAATATAATCAAATTATGACATGTTATATTATACTAAATGCTTGTTAGGAAATATACAAATGGATGCATGCATAGTAGATGGTTCTAAGTTGGAATGTGGATCTGTGGCAGCAGTGTCAGATATAGAGCATCCGATATCACTGGCTAGATATGTTCTTGATAATTTTCCCAACTCTATTGTAGTAGGGGAAGGTGCAAAAAAATTAGCAGAAAATGCAAAATTAAATTTGTTATCTAAGGGAAATATGATCGCACCTGTAGCATATTTAGCTCATATTAATAAAAAAACAGGCAATTGCAATATTAATCGGGATATTGGAGATAATTATACGAATAGAGAAAGTAAAATGCGCATGCGATATCTGGAGAAAAAAATTGTTTTGATAAGAAACTAATCTGATAAAATTTTTTTCACACACACACACACACACAGATTATGGAAGCTCCGTTGGCTGCATAGCTTACGATGGATGTACTATTGCTGCAGGAATTACAAGCGGTGGTTCTAATGCAAAATTAATGGGCAGTGTAGGCGATTCTATGCTAGGTTGCAGTATATATGCTAACAGAAATGTAGGATGTTTATTAACAGGTCATGGAGAATCTATTGCAAAACTTGGTTTATCAAGAATCATTGCAAACGATATTGAAAAAGGATATTCTTCATGGAAAGCTTTGAAAAGAAATCTCGATTATATATTAAATAAATATAATTATATTGTCGGTGGTATCGTATTTGAAAAATCTGCTGAATTGAGCGTATACTTTACCTCTCATAGAATGCCCTATGCTGTAATTATGAACGATTGCATGACATTTGGTTCGACTTTAGATGACAAGAAGGTGGAAAGATATACCGAGATATACCAGAGACACTTTCCGTGCGATTGTAGATTGCCTTTTGTAAATAATTTGACATCGCAATATATCATACTCTTTTTCCTAAAATCTGCTATGTCATCTTCTATTTTGATCTAATGTTCTAATCATAATTTTTTTTATTTCAGTGCAATTAACAATGAAGGTATAAGTGATACAAAACTATTTAGTTTTCGAGAATGGCAGAAGTACATTGAATGTAGAAAAGCTGTTTTAGCTAATGCACACTATCCCACCAAGTTAAAATACAATTCGCACATACCAGACGTAAATAGCTTGTATGTCAAATTTTTGGAGGCCATTGATTCCAAAGTGGACAGAGAAGAAGAGCCTGAAATAATTGCAAACAAGCATCTAATATCGCGTAAACTTGTTCACGCAATGAAGCAGTGTATTACTAATATAAGTTACATGGATTTACCGATAAATGAGACGAACGAGTTCTTTCCTTCATTAACAGCACATCACTCGTATCTTCAACAATTATTGGAACACCCATTATATGATCTTCCAAATGTGCTTCGAAATGGCTTTTTTCCTACAAAAATTGGATATATGACAAAACCAGAATTGTAAGTATTACTATACTAAAAGTTATAGCCTCTTAGTTATAGCCTCTTAGTTATAAATAAATTAATATATAATATATTTATAATATATAATATATTTATTTTATTATATATTAATTTATATATTAATTTATTTTAGCCTCTACAAATTGGCCTCACATTACAATATGCAAATACGTTTCATTGATTCAAATTTGCATTTTGTTGAAAAGACTGTAAGACCTTTTGAGCAAACAAAAATGGCTAGTATAAAAGATTTGAAGGATAATATAGCAATACAGGATTCTTTGAAGGAAGAAATCGAGAGAAAAGAAGATTTCATGGAATATTTACATAGCAAAATGTTTTGTTGTCTTAAAATTGATATAAAGAAAAGACAGTATTATGACAATATTTGTAATCCAATTATAAAGGTCCTTCCATTAGCATCGTCAGATGAATTTATATTCAATGAGATTTTGCCAAATGGTAAATTGTCCATCCCAACGTCAGGCAACGCCAACGACGATGAAAATGATTATGATGATGAAAATGATACATGTTTAAAAGATATTGTTTCCAAAGAAACGGCATTATCGTTATCCAAATTTTGTAAAGAATACGATATGGATCTTTCAAGTACAGAAAAAAGAGCTATATTTAAAAATTTAAATCAAATAAAGAAACAAAAGCGCAAAATTTTTAGAAATGCACGCGGTAAATTCATAAAGCAAAATAATATCGAAAACCTAGAAAAAGATGAATCTTATACAGAAGACTCTGAAATTATTTCAAGAGAAAGTTTTGAAATTAAAAATATATTACCAAACATTTCCGATATTTTGAATTTAAGTACTAATGCATCTATTTTTGATGACTTCATGAAAAATGAAATTGAATATGATCAGTTGGAAAATAGTAAAGAACCAGTAATTAATGATACTGCTTTTATATTAGACGAAAATTTGGATGACCACACTCTCAAATTGCTCAGACCTTTTAAAGATTATTGGATGTATCATTGCAATTTTAGTCGTGTGAAGACCAAAAATTTTGAATTATTCGAGAAAATGTTGCCAAGGAGTTTTCGATGGTTACTAAATGAATGCGCGGGTATCATTGAAATGTCAACGGAAGATCTTTATGAAGAAGTATGTCTCATTGAAGCTTATTATGCTTATTTTTCGGAGCAATCCACTGCATCAAATTCAAGTACCGAAAATAGCAATAAAGCGTATATTAATGCAATTTTGAGGAAATGGTAAAGTAAAACGAAAAATACTATCGATTCAACTAATACAAGTCCAAATCTGTGATATTGTAATTATATTTTAATAAGTGAAGAATTGATAATATTTTTCGAAATACTTATAAGGTAATTAAAAATACAAATTTTGAGAATGAATTTTATATCAGAAAATTAACAAAAAAGATTATATATGAGAATCCTTAAAGACTTTGTTACAAAATATAGGTCTTCAAAGGCCCATTAGAGAACAATTCCTACTCTTATTATATTTAAATTCACTAAATTTTTACATGATGTCGCCTAAAACAATTAGTTTATTCATGCCCATTAATAATATAATCTGCAATAACGACAGTTGCGAATTTTAATATATAATATCTCTGATACCTTTTTTCATGTATGAGAAAGATAATTAATCCGTAGATATGAATAAAAACTTGTGTTAATTCAAGATCATTTTGAAAATTTTATTTAAAATATGTAGTTATTATTATGTTTGAGTTAATAATAAAAAAATTTGCCATTTTTAAATGATTGTTATCTTTTAATAAAGCCCCATCATATAATTTTTCTTTTATTGTTCCAAAGTAGAAATACTCTTAAAGTATGTAATCTTAAAGTATTATATCTAAGTATTATGTAGAAATACTTTTAAAGTTTATATAGATTCTTCACTTACACCCTTACATATATATGTACAATTTTATATTAATATAATTATATATATTAAAATTATATGATGATTGAAAACTGAAAAAATATTCTTGTCTCAAAAATAAAAAGAATGATAATTTAAAATAATTTTATGAATTTATAATCTTGTATATCTTTTTTATATATTCGATATGAACAATGATCGTCAATCATTTTTTTAATATATAAATTTTGTTTTAAAATAATGGAAGAATTTCATTACATGATGACTTTAAAAAAAGAGAGATATTTATTATATATATTTATTCTCTAAATAACGAGATTAATATGTTGATGGAAATAAATATTAATCTATACACGCACAAGCATATATATATATATATATATATATATATATATATATATATATGTATATATATACCGCTACAAGATAAGCTTCTGTACTTTTATATGTCACAGTGTATTGTGACGATCCTATCGACGTAACTATACGAACGCTTGAGATTGGCGAATTGCCGTGCTTAAAGCGCCTTTTATGCGAATTTTTAAATATTTATAACTAAAAAAGGAAGTCTCTATTGAAATTTTCTTACTCTTGATTTTCATATTATTTTATCATGAAGAATCACCCCTTAAATTTTGACCCCCCTTTTGCCGAACATCCTGTATATATAGGGTGATCCATTATTATTTAAGTAAGACTACTTAAATATATCTCTTCGAATTATGATGATGCAAAAAATATTTTTTTAAATGTGTTTATAATGCGAATGGTAACAAAGGACCAATATCCGGCAAGAATATATTTTTTTCAAAGTCATTTTTTTAAGAGTTTTCAAGATCATTGATGTTTTTTGCATATCTATATAATTTTTTTATTTTTTACATCGTGTAGCTGATGAAAAAATACGTTCAGACATGTATATTTTGAATCTTATATTAGTACCAATCTTTTATATCTATTTCATGATGAAAAATTGAGTATGAGTGTTAGTTAAGTTTATTAGTGTTGCCGCTTAACGGCAAGCGAAAAAACATGAATATTGTAGTAAAATAATGTCTTTGCAATATCTTTATTATATTACACTGCAATATGCAATGTTGTTGCTTCTGTGCTATATGGATGCATACATATACAGGGTATAACTCTAAAAGGCTCCCACTAAGCAAATATTGTTATTCCTGATTAAAAATCGAGTCGAAAAGTCCTAAATCGTTTTTTTCTATAAAGGTGCAATTTCATTGACGCTAAAAAGTAGCGTCAATCATTGGTTGAACAAAGAAGTAAGTAGTTGCTTCATTGTTTAACCAATGGTTGACGCTACTTTTTAGCGTCAATGAAATTGCACTTTAATGCTTAATAAAGCAATAATTATTAGTAATTATTGAATAAAGTCGCGCCAATCAGCATCGATCTTTCGCACGTCAGTGAACCCGGCTAAAAATTAGTTCGATTTTTAATCAATAACACTTTGCCTATTGAGAGCTTTTTAAGTTACATTTAAAAAAATGTAATTTGCATTATATATATAATTACATCTTTTTTCTTTAAAACAACTATGCATTTTTTGTATATTAATAATTGAATCTCATTATTTTGTGCATAATAATAGTATTGAGCTAAGATAATCGAGAAATAAATATTTTATGAAATATTTTATGGTTTTTGTAAAATTTTGTCAATTTAAAGTATAAAAAATATCTCGTAAACTATTTAATTTTTAGCTATCTTACTTTTATATCTTTTTACGTGAAATATTGTGAGAAATCGATTTATATAGATAAATTAGAGGGTATTAGTTTCATCACAGCACTGTAATATTATAGTAACATTTTTCTGCAAGATTGTAGAAACATAGCGAAATATGTTGCTTCAAAATTGCTGTAATATTGCTCCAACAATAAAATGTCCGCTTACGGAAATATAATTTTTTTATGTTATCTTTTCCGATAAAACGAAAAAATGTCTCTATTGACATCTTTTCACTTTGTCGAAAAAGATAACATAAAAAAGATAATAATATGTGGCACGCGTTTCTCTGCTTGCTGCACTCCTAACTCGTATTCGATATCTATCATGAAATATACATAAAGAATATTAACATAAAATCTAAAGTATATTTTTTTCCTTCAAATAATCTACTTAATATTCTGAATTCCAACAAGTATAATATATATATTTATTTATTTATTATATTGCATATTAGTATTATTATATATTAGTATTATTATATAGACAAAAATTACTGGTTAAAAATATATATAAAAAAATCATTAATCAACTTTTTATTAATATTTTTTTTAAAGTAAATTATTTAAAAAATGTTAAATTATATATATATATATATAATTTATATTTTTTATTGAAAATGATTTTAAAATATATTTATTTAAATAAATAATAATTTCCTCAATAATTTAATTTCATTTTTCTAAGTTTACATTAATATATAAATCTTAATTTGCAGATTAATTTTTTTTTAATATCACCTCAAATGTATAAATTTTATTTTGTGAAATAATATTTTTTATAATCAAATGCGAAAAATTAATTTAAAGTACACGGCATATGTAATTTTCATTATAATCTTTAATTTATTGTTATTGAATTTTTTTTGCACAGACAAGATCAGTATTCGTTATAAGTATCTATATGTATATGTATCTATTTTAATCTAACACAGACTATTGTCAAAGATTTGTCCTTTTTAGTTGAATCTTTTTGTATTTCTTTTTCTTTTTTCAAAAAATAAAATTAAATATATATCTATCTTATTCTACTCCAATATTTAGTTCACTTAAAAAGAACAAATCTAAAGAGAACATAAGTACCTCGGGCGAATGCAATCAACTTCTATTTAATTAACTATGCTAACTTGAAAAAGGGAAAGAAGATCTAATTTGACTAGCAACAGGTGAAAATGGGTATGAAAAAGATTAAGTGAAAAAAATAAAAGATTATCAGAAAAGTTTTCTTAAGAAGAGAAAATAAAAAAAAATAGAATTCTTATAAAGAACACGAGCATAGATACTTTCGAACATAGGCTTTCGGATAGTAACAAACTTATACAATTGTCAACGATTGTTTAACTGCGTTTCACTTCATCTTGTTCTTCTATATTTAATTGACTTACGTTGACTCAAAAAAAGATCCAATTTGGTTGGCTATCAACAGGTGAAAATTATTGAGTAAAAACAAAAAAAAGGACTATCTTCAAAGAATGCTCTTAAAAAGAGAAGAAAATTTAGAAAAATAATAAGATATATAAAAATATATATTTGAACATTTGTGAACACATCCGATCTTGTGCATGGGTGGCACAAACTCGCAATTGTTCAACTACATCTTGCTTCGTCATATAAATATGCAGGGTGTCCTATTTTAATCGATCACCCCGAATAACTTTTTTAATTTTGATTGTAGAAAAAAATGTTTCAGACAAAAGTTGTATGGCTTGAAGGGGGACATAAGATGGTGTCATTAGTTTGACATTGAAGAGTCACCAGAAGATTACGTGAAGATCACATCCAACTTTTTAAATGGGACACCTTATATGCTTTTGCATATTCTTATAGTTCATCTCGAGAGCTTTCTAAAACACTATAATTAAGTTAGTTTTCATTAAGTACTTTCTGAGTTATGAGGCTTGAAATCATTTCTTAATTTTACATAAACCATAAAGTATCTAGTAAAATATTCATTTTTCGATTATCTTATCTTAATACTTTTACGTACAAAATAATAAGAGGAATCAAATGGTGTAAAGAAAACATACAGTTGTTGAAGAAAAAATATGGAATTGTTAATTGTAAATTACATATTTTTTCTTCGGAACAATTATATGTTTTCTTTACACCAATTGATTCTCTTATTATTTTGTACACAAAAGTATTAAAATAAGATAAACAAAAAATGAATATTTTACTAGATATTTTACGATTTATGTAAAATTAAGAAATGATTTCAAGCCTCATAACTCGAAAAATTACTTAATGAAAACTAACTTAATTATAGTATTTCGGAAAGCTCTCGAGATGAACTAAAAGAATATGCAAAAGCATATAGGGTGTCCCATTTAAAAAGTTGGATGTGATCTTCACGTAACCTTCAGGTAACTCTTTAATGTCAAACCAATGACACCACCTTATGTCTTCCTTCAAGCCATGCAACTTTTGTCTGAAACATTTTTCTCCACAATCAAAATTAAAAAAGTTATTCGGAGTGATCGATTAAAAATAAGACACCCTGTATTATAAATTCGTAAGGGCGACGCTATCAGATGTGACGCAACTGGACTCGGCTGGGCTCGGCTTATCTCGGCTTGTCTCGGCGTCAGTGCTGTCAGTAGGTATTCGGCTTCGGCTCGTGTCAGTGGTGGTCAGTAGTAAACACCACTTCGTACGAGACGAATGATCGGTGTACGGTACTCGCGTCCTGCACCGCTAAAGGAGCACTGTCGCGCGCGTGTTGCGTGCGTGCATGCGTGCGTGTGTCGCACGCATCGAAAAGCGCACACCTGCGACCAGTGCGGATCGGTACTATCGGTAGTATAGTGGCACGCACTGCGTGCGACTAGGGGACGGTTGGATCCTCGTGCTATCTCGACACGTTTCGGCGAGTCCTCGTCGACGACGCTACGTCAAATTGTGCATCCTGAAAAAGAGGAGGACTCATCGGTGCTACGACGACGACGACGACGACGTAGCTGCCCTCACGATTCTCACGGGTAAGTCTCCTCTGTCTTTCCCTGAGTTCTTCGCAAGTTATCGTACGACGACCTCGTTTAAGTCACATTTTAGTGCTCCTTTTTTTTCCTCCTATCTTAGTCATCTATGCCGGGAAGGAGCGCGTTTTTTCCCGCCAGTTCGTATCTATTGTACAAACATACAAATAGTTTGTAGAGCTTTGAGTCTACGAAATGTCGTTCCCCTCCAGGGAATACTTGTCAAATTTAATATATAAGCCGCAGGTTTTATGTGTTACCGAGTTTGTGAGATTCTCGATAAGTAATCATTATGAATATTCTTTGTATATTCCGAAAATATACCAAGGAAAGAAGAATCATAATTATCGTGAATAACTTTGGCGCGAAAACATTCAGGCGGCATGGATCTAGCTCCCTTTTGCTCCCCTTCCGGTGTAAGTCTTTTCTTTTGCACCTGCTGCGAGCTCGGGACAAAAACGTGAAACGAGACAAGTATAATTAGATAAGTATATTATTAGTATATAATTAGACAAGTATATTAGATAAGCCTAGTTAGTAGTATAAGATAAATATGGTATTTTTTTTTAAATTTTATTTTAAAATTTTGTGTACCATTAATTTTTCATATTGTCTCATTTATGTTATAATTTTTACAATTTATCAATGATTTTCTTTTTAAGAACGAGTATTTTTTGAAGAATTAAATTTTTACAAAAGCCAAGAAAAGTATTTATTTAACGAAAACAAGCATAATTATTTAAAAAAAGAACAAACATAGCTTTTATTAAAAATTAATTGAATGATATGATGTTTCTTAGAACAATCAGTTACATAGAGACTAACTTCATTCTACGCGTTCACACTTTGACACTGATCTTTTCCTCTTCTCACTGATTGGCTAAAACATATCTTCTTTATTTTCTTTTTTTTATTAGATTGCGAATAAGAGAAAGGAAATGCCTATCAATAAGTTTATTTTTCTGCACTTGTTTTTCTTCCGGTTTCTATTGATTTCGTATGTTGATTGAGAGATTTCTTTGATCAATTCTGAAGTCATTAAATTGACTCTATTTTTAGAAAGCTTCAAATTTTAGAAGGGAAATGAAAGAAAAACATGAAAAAAGTCAATATCGATTAAAGTTACAAATTTATGTACATGTTGTATTTTGAAAAACACCTTCGAACGTACATGTACGTTTGCTCAAAGGGTTAAAAAATAGAAAAGGAGAGCATAGCATATGTGTTTTTTTATTATAAATTAAAACGCATATAATGACATCTCTTTGGAAGAAATATATTTTTAACATGAGACAAGGAGTTTTATTTTGTAAAGTGCTACATCTGTGTTTGACGCAAATCTAATCCGATGAAATGCAATGCGATGACAGATTCTACGGACCTATTTGATAGCCAAAACCATGTTCGATGTATCCCTCGTTACATGACAGCTGAAATCAAATGCCCGCGACAAATAATATGCAATCGGAACAAAAGAGGACAAAGAAAAATCGTTTTGCAATAATAAATTGTTCAATAATATTTAAAAGAAATATTTATTCTATTTGAACTAAAATCGTGTATCCCGATAACTTAGGAAAAGATAAAAAGTCGGACTGCTTATTTTCTAAAAAAAAATATTCTAAAAAATTCTAAAAAATTATATTCTTTTGTATCTGAAAGACAAGAGAATTCTTATGGAATTTTATTGAAATTTAGAAAATTAAAAAAAAATTCTCTCTTTAATGATTTTGCTGTTATATTGTAAATAGCAATCCGCCGAAAAACCAAATTGGGAATTATATGTTATATGTATTTGTACACATACACACACACACACACATATTTGTAAAATATATTATAAATATATATTTATTTTTATTTATATATTCAATGTGTGTGTGTGTGTGTGTGTGTGTCTTAAATAGTGATAAACAATGAAAATTGTATGCAAATGAAAAATATTTATGTTGAAGCTTTAGCTATGTAAAAACTTTAGTTTATTTTTTCAGTATATTAACAAATCTAACATTTGAAATTTAAGTAGATCTTTAAATGATCTTTTTTTCTTTATACAAGTGTAAAGTGAAAACGCATTTAAAAAATTTACTTTAGTAAATTACACCAAAAAGTCACCAAAAAATATTTTCTTTAACTTTTAATTTTTAATAAAAATAGCTGAAAATTATATAATTTTCAAGGAATTTTTTTGCACAATTTGAGTAGATACTCTCTAAAATATGTACCAAATTAAAATTGCACGTATATTGGTATTTTGAATAATTGATGTGAATAAATGCTCTAATAAAGAAGCTGAAGAAAAGAAAATGTTAGGAGACATAAAAAAAGGAAGTACAAAAATGTTATAAAATACTTATATGTGTTTATTAATTTATATATGTAATAAAATCGAAAACATATACAGAGTGTTCCAGTTATCTTCCGTCATCTTTCAAAGACAGATTCCTGGGATCATCTGAAGACGATTTTTCCTCAACGAAAATGTCGAGGCACTAATAATTTTCGAATTATTAGTGATTGGAAATAAGGGGTTTTTCGTAAACTAAGTTTTGTAGAAATAAAATATTAACAAAACCACATTCTTTGATTAATTTTAAATAGAGTTTACTTTAGTTGAGTTTTAATTTAAGACTTAATTGCAAAGATATAAGATGATAAAAATCGGAAACATGCAAAAAATGATGGCCTTCATTGACATTTCCGCTGAGGAAAAATCGTCTTCAAATGATCCCAGGAATCTGCCTTTGAAAGATGACGGATGATAACTGGGACACCCTGTATATGCATTTATATTGTATAATATAAATTTTAATCGAGTAGTTTGATTCGGGATTGTATTAAAAAGTATATTGCTCGCTGTATCAAGTATGATGAATGCAATTGTCGAAAGGATAGTTAATTACTGAGGGTTAGCATGACGCAAGCACCTATTGCCGCTTCGTAAATAATCCCTTCCGGTTACGTCTTCATCATTTGCTTGTCGAAGACATCTTCGCGAGATAGAAACGATATTGCTTTGAATACACGTATCTAATGATCGTAACACGAGCTATACAGGCGAAACTGCGTATATTTGACATTTGATTATTATTAAGTAAAGAGCAAAAATTACTGTAGATTCATTGATTCATTGATTTGGGCAAAAATAACTTTTTCTCTCTCTCTTTCTTTCGCCTCTCTTTCTCTCTCTCTCTCTCTCTCTCTCTCTCTCTCTCTCTCTCTCTCTCTCTCTCTCTCTCTCTCTCTCTCTCTCTCTCTCTCTCTCTCTCGTATACATTATGGTATCGTTTGACTTGATCTATTTAAGAGTCATTAACTTAAATTTTTATTGCGGATTATAATTTTTGAGACAATTTTTGAGATGATGCTAAATTTACAAGGGTGCAATTTACATGATAATTAAAGTAAAAATATGTATTTATATCAAAGAACATAAATCTTGTTATGATAGATATTCACAGGTTTTATTAACGCTTAATACAAAGGCAAGTTATGTTTTCATTGTCAGGCTTCATCGATATTAAATCAAAATGAATCGAAAGACAAAATGTGTCGCAATCATATCAATGTTTAATTAATTAATTCTAATTTAAAAAGTCGATTCTGCTATCATGCCATGTATTGGTGAAATTTGAATTAAAATTTACCATTACAATTTCACGTGGAATTGTAATGGCAAATTATATTATTCAGACGATTGTTATATAAAGAAGTATTGCTGTTTAATATATATTTCATATGTCTAAAGAAATCATTATACAAATAGATATGTCTAAAAAATTTTTGTACAAATAGATTGATTTTATAAAACAAACATTAATGCAACACTTTTTTCTTATACATATTGTCTTCTATTTGTATGTATAATATATATTAAAGGACAATAATTCTTTATAATAACATGTAATTATTATATTATTTCTGAAATTTATATATATATATATATATATATATATATATATACGTATAATCATAAATTTTCTAAAATTGATGAATTCGCTTTTTGTATTATTTGTTTAATTTTACAGTTGATAATAATGACTTTTTATTGACTGTATGATATTTTAGTACTATCTTGTAACTAGGGCAAGATGCTAGAGAATTGATTTGAGAGTAATTTTAAACTTTCGCGAATCCGAGCCCAGCGTCAGTTACATAAAAATAGGTACTCAAATTTTCCGCTAAAAGTATCGAATCAAATAAGATGCGATTATCTTTACATAATTTGAGATGATTAAGAAATAAAATTTAATATTATGAGATGCATGGATGCTATGAATGAGAATCTTAACAGAATTTCTAAAAAATTAAACCTCTTTGAATTATATCATAGTAATATAACAATTATAATGTGTCATATAAAATCCTGAAACTTTTGTATTTAACATTTTTTTTCTATCTTGCATATTTTCAGAATTATTCAGGAGTTCCGACCTTTTTTCCGCATCCTGTATATACTTTATACTTACACATACTATATAAAGAAAAATTTTGAAATTTTAAATTTTACTTAAAGATTTATTTGCATTTTTACATTTTTATTCCTGTTCTGTAATCATGAATTCTCATCATTAATTTAGTTTAGATAGCTTGATATACATTTACCTTGACATTTACTTTATGATTAAGAGTGAAAAATTATAATTTTTTTTCGAAATATATATCAAAATAAATTAGTTTTTTTTCGTGCGCTTTCACTCGTACATTTGATAATATGAACTGATAAAATATACCAAAGAAACTCATTTCAATATTCAGATAGATAATAAATAATTGTATCATTAGGTCTAATTTTGTACTGTAAAGAAATATAAAAAATTATAAATACATATTATAAGAAAATGTACGCAATTATACATGCATTATTAATGTATAATAAAAAAAGGAGGATTTTCGATAGGTTTATTTTATTTATTTATATTATCGAATGCGAGTAATGATATGAGAAAAAATTAATTAATTTTAATGTACATATTTTGTAAAAAAAATTTACGTGATGTTTTTACATAATGCTTTTAACGTAAATATTATAATGAATAAGAATTTAGAAGAACTCAAAATTTCTCTTAAAAATATCTTCCAAAGTTTTCAAAATTCTTTTAACTTTACGTCCCATCGTGTTCATGAACAAAAAAAATATGTATGTCAGATGTTTCTGAGACTTTTTGCCTTGAAACAATATCGACCGAAATAAATGTATATCTTATATTTTAATACAATTTCTGTCAGCATTAGTTTGTGTTTAAAAAATATAAATAAATGAATGGATGAAAATCAATAAAAGAAATAAATCAAATAAATAAATAGAATAATTGATTTTACACAATAATCTTACAAAATACTTTTTGTAAATTATAAAATATTCTTTATACATTCTACACAAAATAAATAGAATAATTGAGTCTACGTTCTGTTTTAATAATTAAATAATTCACTTGTCGATAATTGTGCGAATTCACAGAAAACCGCGAATTAAATTGCTAACACGAAACAAATTGCAAATAGTGGGATGTAGGCGAATATCACCACTGCAATCTACGGTCGTGTAAAATTAAAATGTCACTATTTTGAAAGCTGTATCTAATGCATTTTCTTTTCATGTGCATTAGTGATAGATTTATTTACAGACATGCATGGAGGAACCGGCGAAAACAGTAATCATAGAGAAAAATTATTACTTTTATATATCATTTATCATATATTATCAATATTCGTAAATTATACATGATATCATGTTTTCCATTTGTAGAAATGTGTGATTTCATTTTTCGCAAATTTTCAAATGCTTGAATAAATATTTTTTTCCAAATGTTTCCATATTTTCTATGTATGCAACATTTTAATATTTGGAATAAAAGAAAACTATAATAATAATAAATTAATAAACAAACTATAATAAATTAAATCAAAATTATCCGAATCATATTATGTTTGTCATTTGCCGCAAAAGACATTAATTCATTAAAATTACTTTCGAAAAAAATAAATTTAAAATATAAGATCTTTAATTTTTTATATTAACAAAAAGAAAAAGTAATCTTATATTATATTATATTATAAAAAAAATAATGGAAAAAAAAATTATAAATATTATATCATAAAACTGAAGGTTTAAAATTGCTTAACGCGTGTATATTTCTTTACATAATGTAGTAGTGCTTTTTAATTTCTCTTAAACAAAACTTAGCTCTTCTTGAGCTAACTATTTTATCAATGGAGATTTTGTGAAAATATTATGTCAATTCTATGGCATAGAATCATATCACGTACTAATGACGTAGCGTCAGTGTAATCATAGAAAATTATACATGCTAACCTTAAATCTCTCCTATTGCATATTTTCCCGCATGTACGTGGTTACGTTACATTAAAGATCACACCTGTTTTCGATTTCGAACTTTAATAATCTAAACACGACATATCCTTCTTGTTTATATTGCGCACATGTTTGATGATTGCGCAACGAGGGTATAAACGGTTGTCGTTCAATCAGCAGCCTATATCGTGAATATTGTGATGGATTAACAATCATGTGAATATTATTTTGTGCTGAAAAGAAAATTATTAAAACATTTCTGCATCGCCACAATATAATATCGTAGAGGAATTTTTCAAGAGAAACATTAAAACCATATGTTTTTCTTTATTTCCCATTAGAGAAAAAATCTATTTCAAATAGAAAACAAATATTTAAAATATTTATTCTTTACTGCAAAAAAAAGAAACAAGTTTGATTCTTTTTCATTACCTTTTTATATATTATTAATTAATATTATTTTTCTTTATATTTTTTGTTAATATAAAATATAAAGAGTTTAAAGTTTTTATTTCTATTTCACTAAAGTTTTTATTTCTCTTCTTTCAAAAGTAATTTTAACAAAACTTATTACATCAACACGACATATTACAGCAAACATGGCATCATGCGGGTAATTTTCAGTTACAATTCGATGCGTAACAAAAATTTTTATTATCTTTTATTATCTTTTTATTATACAAAAATTTTTATCGGATTGAAAATTATCTAAATTATGTCATGTTTGGTGTTATTATAACCACAAAAAAACTCATTAATCCATTAAAAATACTTTTAAATTAAAATTATCCTCCATTAAAATTACTTTAAAAAAATAAATTAAATTAATAAATAAATTAAAAATAAACTAAAAAAATAAATTAAAAATATATCAAATACATGAGCTTTAATTTTTTTTATTATATTACCATGTGTGACTAAAGTACATTCTTAAAAATTATAAATTATGTTTTTGTATAATAAAAACAATTCATCCAAGTTTAATTTTCATATGTTTTTGGAGAATATACTAATTAAAAATAATAATTACATAATATATACTACATAGCCAATTGGAATGCGATCTACATTTTTAAAAAATTATGATGATCAATTCAAAATATCTGTCATCTAGAAAATTAAAAATAATGAAACATCAACTTGCACTCAAAATATGAAGATATAAAAAACAAAATTTTGAAAAAAAGGGTTTGTTGTTTTACTTTCACAAAAAACCATATATTATAGAAGAGAGAAATTTGTTTTTTTTTTACATATCTACCTTTTCTACTTCTCATATATACATGTTTTATCGATCGCTCTGAATTTAAGGAATTAACCAATGCGGGAATTAACGAGGTTAACGCACGTTTTATTTATTAATTATAGCGTCTCAAGGTTGATCGATGCCGTTATTATTGCTCCGAATTTCGTACACAGCATGATGTTCGAGCAAAGATAAAAGCGAAAGTATGACGCAAGTATGCGTATCTGACATTGAGACATACGCTGATGATCTTGCATAACATCGAATGTATCTTGGGGTATATCCTTGGAGTTTAAAACATTATTGCGAACACGCCCTTTTCTTGATGATTAATCATTATCTGCTTATTAATCGCGAGCAAAGTAACTCGTCCTAGGCACTCACATGTCGCGGCAATATAGCACTTATGTGAATTGAATTTCGAACCGGTATTCACCTTGGCCCACTCGTTCTCCAGCTTTTGACCAGTAATAAATATAAGCATGTAAAAGTATTCGCTTCGACGACAATTTATATCACTATGTAAGTATAGTACACTATACATTATAACGTGGATAACTTATTTCGACGTCAAATTTGATTTCTCTGAGCTTGGAAACATAATACATATGCGTGATATGAATGGTATATAATGGTATAACTAGTAAGTATATTACTAGTTGATTTTTATGTATTCATAAGCTCGAAAATTTTGTCAGATTTTTACCATTTGATTTGAAAAAAAATTATAATCTCTGTGTTGCTATTAGTGATCGTAAAGATTTATTATACAAGTATGTAATCGTCATATAAAGTTATCTGTAGGTATCTTTATAGGATTAACTGAGAAAAAGGATGTGCTATGGATGTACAGTGTATTTTAAATTAATTTTCAGCATTTGATTATAAAAGAAATATTATTTCACGAAAAAGAAGAAAATTGTACATATAAGAATTATGATATTAAAAAAAAATTGACATTGTAAAATTACACGTTAATTAATATCTGTATAGTGGACCTCGAGAAATGATTAAATAATTGACGAAATAATCATTCATAATATCAATTATAATATCATTTAAAGAAGTAATAAAATATGTTTGCAAATTTTTTTAAATGATACAAATTATAATTTTATACATTTTTTAGACAGTTTAGATAGTTTAAGAAAAATCTAATTGACGACTAATGAAAAATTATTCATTTCTTTGCATATCTTTTTAAATTAATAATTTTTGTTCAATAATGTGTATATATATATATATATATATATATATATATATATATACAGGGTGGCTGAAAACTTTTCGCATCCGAAGTGTGAAGGTATATTGGCTCAAATTAAAAAGGAAGAGCCTCTCCTATTTTGCGATATTTGCAATAATTAACGAAAAATTAATTAAAGAAGATCGGCCAATGCGCGTGGCTAGAAATGTATTTCTAATTTTTTCTTTAATTAATTTTTCGTTAATTATTGCAAATATCGCAAAACAAGAGAGGACCTTCCTTCTTAATTTGAGCCAATATATATATATATATATATATATATATATATATATTAAACATGTTAAAATTATAAAAATATAAAATAATTAATTATATATAATATAATATATATAATTATAATATAATTATAATAATTTCAACAAATTTAAATTAATAAAAACTTGTTTGCTATACTGTGTTTGCTACACAGAGTATAATTAGTAATAATAAAGATAATTATTATATTCTATACTTATGTTAGCACTACTACGTGTCTTGATAATACAGTTTTACAAAAAAATAGCTTTTCTTTAAATATAAATATAAATCGCTTTCTATAATTTTTCTTAGGTGAATTAGTTTTGTTTCGGCGTGTTTTTTTGAACTGTCAACTATTAGAGTCAACTAATCAACAATTAAAGAAGGTAATATAGGACTCTTAGAGACCAATAATTTTTTATATCATTGTCAAAAATTTTTATATCATTGTTACGTGGTTTTTGTTTTGGAATCCTTTTGGCATTTACGCTCTGTCTAATGTAATGTAATTAGTATTCTTTTCTAGTAAACTCTTATAGTCTGCGGTTTCCTTTCACTAGTTGCAATATACGTATAGAATACGTGATAATTTTTCCCACAGAGCTTGATCGCGAATTTCCCTACAAGTTAAACAGATATGATATTTATTTTGTGTTGCTTCAGAATTTTTAGAGAATAATGCATATAAATTTTAATATCTTAGCAAATCATTATTTTCGCGCATCAAATAAATATTTTAAATTAAACATGTAGGCGGCCTTCAAACACTATTATTGGAATTGTTTTGCATATTTGAGCGCTTAGTTGAATCTCTTATCAAGTCATAAAATCTAGTGTACTTCAAACATTTGCAGCTTTCATAAATACGTATAGCTTACGTTTGGATCTGGGAGAAATGATTAAATTATTGGGGAAATTATTATTTATTTAAATGTTAATATATATTTGAAATTTTTTTTTAATAACAAAAATTATATTTTTACATATCTTTTAGATAGTTTAATTAAAAAACTAGTACTAGTAATAAATGATTGATTTTTCTGGATATCTTTTTAAATGATAA
Organism: Camponotus floridanus; assembly: GCF_003227725.1. Classification (NCBI taxonomy): domain Eukaryota; kingdom Metazoa; phylum Arthropoda; class Insecta; order Hymenoptera; family Formicidae; genus Camponotus; species Camponotus floridanus. The sequence goes on along the minus strand of NW_020229814.1, from coordinate 152,182 downwards.
TTTTTACATATATTTTTTTATATATTTCATATAACAATGCTTATATATATATATATATATATATATATATATATATATATATATATAAGCTTAGAGCACACATCTCTTTTATAATATTTTAGTAATTAATATTTGTATTATTTTATATTATTTAATATTTTAGTAATTATTGCAAAAATTAATCAAAACCTGTAATCAAGACCTGTATATTACAATTTATATATGCGTGTGTGTGTGTGTGTGTGTGTGTGTGTGTGTGTGTGTGTGTGTGTGTGTGTGTGTGTGTGTAAGTGCAATTAATATTTTAATATGATTAAGTTGCAAGAATCAAGAGACATAGTATCGTCTCGCGCCAAGTTAATGAAACACAAAAGTAGCGCATTTTAAGAGCGATAAATTTATAGAACAACGAAATTTTTAATTATTTAATCGAGAAAATCTTTTGCAATTGCTATTTTTACCGGTGATAAATTACTTAATGAAAGTCAATACATACGCATACGCGCACATACACATACATATACATCTTGTTCAATTTGCATTCGGGTAACGCGCAATTGCGGGGAATAATTGCGCTATTCGTCCAACCATCCAATTCGTTATTAATTTGCCCTGCGTATCTACCTTACAATTAGAGGAAAACCTTGCTAATCTGCCAATTTTGATTTTAATGAATTTTCATACATGTAGAGCGAATAAATAAATTAATTGAAAAATTCTCAATTAATATTAGAAATCTCGATTTTAAAGGATGAAATTATCTCTCATATGTAAAATAGTTATAATAGGATTTTTCTCGATATATCTCAAAAATTATTTGAAATATCAAAATATTCGTATGTTTTATACAAAATTTATGATATTTTATGATAAAAATATTTCTATTTAAATCACGCCAGTAACATTAAAAAAGATTATTTTTAAAAATTCTCTTTTTGTTTTTTTCCTTATATTAAAGAATATTTATTGCATTAAATATTATAAAATAAAGATAATTTTTTTATTTTGAGTACTTTGAAATTTATATAAAATCGTAATAATTTTTAGGAATAAAAGTATTATTATGTGTATCTATGTGTATGTATGCGCGCGCGCACGGAAAGTACATGTATGCATCAATTTTACGGCTAACACCTCCATAATATAAGTTAACACATTGTATATTTTGCATTCTCTGTATGTATTGGCATATTTATTACAAACATTAATAATAAATATGTTTATTACAATTATCTAATAATATATTATTAATGTACTAATATAATTTTTATTGTTACACTATGATATTCTTAAAATAAAAGTTTGTATAAAAATATTTTTCTCATCAGAAATAATATATTATAAAGTCACATAATATATCAAAAATAAGGTGGCATTTCTTATACATCTTCAAAAAAAGTTTATAATTTTCTTTTTTTTATTTTCGAACTATGGGGATAGCCGTATTTCATAGCAATATATTCATTCTTCAATACTAAATATATTTAAAAAGATTATAAAATCGAGGAATAGTATGCTGTATATAAAAATTGTATATATTCTCAATTAAATTATTAAATTATAAATTGATATAATTTAATGATATAACACCATATCAGGGGGTGAATGTTTTCATAAAGTTTTTGTATATTCTAAATAGAATCAAAATATTTATATAAAAATTGAAAATATTGAGTAGTCAATTTATTTGTATTTGATGCAAACTGTACAAATATTTGTTTATAAAATCTAAAGTTATTCTTCTACAAATCGAATTCATAATGTCCAACTTTCCAATAAGATAAAATATCTTGTATATCTTAAAAAATTTATTGCATGCAATTTAATTTTATATCTGTATTTGTTGAACGTTTATAAATTTCGTTATTTTTGTTGTCACAGTCCTAATGTCTTCTAGTACAATTTTTCATATTTTCTTTCACAATATTTATGTTCAAACGAAAGAAAATAATTGAGGCGCAAAACTTATTCTTTTAATTATATATAGATTCATATATATTAAAAACTTTCCTATAAAACACTTTCAAATATCTTGAATAGATTTTAAGACATATATTGAGAGAAATATCGAAAGCCATTCATTTTTTTCCAGGAAAATTTCTAAAATCTATTTATTGCAACAAAAATTATTTTCTACTTTTTTCGCACTTTACAATATTTGGAAAACTAGTCGGAAAATCAACGATATAACTAAAATTAAGACAACTTTTTATTAATAAAAAATTATTTGTTAAATATTATCGAAGAAATCGTCACTATTTCTCTAAATATTTATCAAGCTTATCGATTATAAAAAATGAAATATATGTATACAGCGCTCAGTTCTCGAGTGCTATTCTTTATTCTATTATACACTGAGGAAAAAATTATCTTGAAATAAAAAAATTTTAGTTAACTCAAAAAAGCTATTTATTTGGTGGTACTAACTACGTATTTACTTATATCCAAAAACGTCTGTTTGCTTAAGTTAAGTATTTATTTACATATGTTAAAAAAAATATATATGCTTAAAAAAATATAATATAATTTTTAATTAAATATTTTTATTTTAATTTTACAAAATATTTATTAAAATGCATTTTTTATTCCCAAAAATTTTAAATTTTTTAATTTTAAAAAATAATCTATTTAATTTAATAAATTATAATATATATTTTACGAAAATAGTATTTAAATATAAAAAATGTATAAATGAAAATAATGTACTTAATATAACATGCATATTTAATTAAAATTAAATGCTTTTGCTTAAATGAAATAAACAATTCCTTGCATTTAAAGCAAAAGTTTCAAGAAAACAAATTTATTTGATTTAAAAAAATTTTTCCCTCAGTGTACCACTCTGCCTTTTGTATAAAAAGCTAATCACAGAGTTAATAACACAAGATAGCACAAGAATTCGAACAATTTCTCATTATCATCTTTGTCACAATTTCCATAATGAACCTTGAAGATTGACCACGATTGTTTACTTATCTGAATAGGACGACATACCGATTCAAAATGCAATCGACGTATAAGATTCCGGGTCTCCAACACCACTATGTTTCTTTAGTGGTTTTCCAAGTCAATAAAGCCACGACCTATTGATCCGGATGTCCTCTCTGTCTCTTTTTATTTCACTTTTTCTTTCTCCAGCTCTTTCTTTCTCTTGAGGTGTCTTATCGCTTCTCGTCGAAGGCGTACGGGTATGTGCTACAAAAGATAGGTAGATAAAAAATTGACAGACGCACCTTTCGAGGATGACGTTGATGTTAAAACATGAATTAAAGTATAAATAATAGCTATTATATGGCTATTATTTATATTTTAATTATATAGTTTTTATCAATACCTCCGATCGCATATACCTATAATAGTGCAATGTTTATATTTATATCTCTCCATTGTGATATATTGATCATGAAGGATTTATTGAACAATATGGAAGATATGATCTTTTTATACTATTCAATAAAATATAGAATATAGAATTTCTAAATTCCTCGGAAAAAAGCGGAACTCCAATTAGAATTACAGAATTTTGAAGTTATCATTTTGTAAAATAAGAATGTGCAAAAAATATACAGAAAATAATTTAATATAAAAATTATTTTTCCCAATTTGAAATTTAAATGAGTAATAAAAATATATGTATTTGAATAACGAGCAAAAAAAACGAAAAGGGTGAATCATAATGGAAAATACTTATACGATTTGTTTTATTGTTGAGAAATTTTTTTTTGTAATATAAAACGGAAGCGTCTTTCAAAGCTAGCGAACAAGAAATAGTTCGCACTATTTAAGGCCACGATCGATTTAATAACGGAATTAGAGATACAGTTGCGTATGCATATATAATCTAGAATTTTTGTACAATTTCGTATTATGTAGTTTCGTGACATTTTACAATTCAGTTATTATTCACTTGCATGCGTCCATCGGATTATCTAGGCCAGCTGCAAAGTAATTGCCAAGCGACGTAATACTGTTACAATTAGCTAGTTGGTAGCGTTGAAACGCATCTTCTCCAAACTGAAATCTTTTCCAGTTGGCTTTATGCAACAAGTTTTTTTTTGTCTCATTTTTTATGCCTTTTTATAAATTGTTGATACACAAGTATACATCTCTAGAGAAAATGCGAATTTTGAATAAGCAATTCGCCATAGCAGGGTCAACCGAAACAGTGCACTGAGAAAAATCGTTTGATTGTGTCAACAAGACGTATATGATTGAAGGCATTTTGATTAAATCAAACAAGAATTTCTAGTTATCATGATGAAACTTGATTTTTTATAACTAGAACGTTTAGTAGATTTTACTATAAGGATTTGGTTAGTATTTTTTGGTTGGACCTATAAAATTTCTTGTTACATTAATTTCTTTGCTTGCCGGCGAGCCACTCTTTACTTAATTCGTATTCAATATTTGCCATGAAATGTATATAAAGAACTAGTATTAACGTTAAATCCAAAGTATATTTTTTTTCTCTTACGAGCAGTAATGCCAGAAAGAGGACACTAGCTCTCTGATTGTGTGTTTGAGCTGCATCTTCTTTTTGCATCACTGTTTATCAGTTTAATTTCTATCAAACTGAATTTAAAATAATTTATTCAATAATCTGGATTGAATTTATTCAATAATTTTGTTGGAATTCAGAATATTAAATAAACTTTTGAGATTAGATGGAAAAAATTTTAGACGACTTGGTGCTGGCAAGTTTAGTATTATTAACCAGAAAATTTGGTAAATTTAACAGGAAGAAATTAATCAGATTCACCTGATGATTCCTACAAGAATTCTTATTCGTCCATTTTTCAACAGACATATTGGTTGAATCTACCAGAATTCTAATTAACGCAATCAGATTTTTTTCTCAGTGTGCCAATCTAAATATCCATTACCTAAACTATCTGGATCAGCAATATTGCGTAAAGCGTTTGTATTAGTTTGCTGACAGCATTGATATGCGTGCCTATGTCTACCAGAGTGGTAGCATCATGCATAACGTAACATCAGCAACGAGAAAAAAAAAGACATTTGCGAGGAAAAGGGAATTTGCAAAGGACGTTTCGTGACAATTAGGGTTGCACGAGATACCAAGATTAGTCTTGATATTGTCTTGTCTTGTCTTGAATTTCAAGACAAGATCAAGACAAGATTTTTAATTAGTTATCAAGACAATACCAAGACTAAGACTGTCAAGATTATTAGCCTTGTCAAGATTATTGGTTCTCAAAAAAACTAAAATATTTATATTTGTAAATGAAAAAAATTACTATATATGAATTTTAAAAAATTTTATCCAATAAAAACATTTATATTAATAAATTTAAAAACATTTAATATTAATACAATATAACATTTTTATAAATTGGAAATCAAACTCGCAAATTTTAGACATTAAAGAGCATTTCACCCAGGATTTGATGCACATTAGTGCTTTTAAAAATTTACTTTGTAATCTGGTTCTATTTTTTGACATAGTCAGAGTTCCTATTGAGAAAAGTCTTTCTACTGGCACGGGGTAGTTGAACTTAAAATGTCTCGAACCATTTTTGACAATGTGGGATAAATATGAACCTGATTTTTTTACTATTCCAAAATCTTTATATCTGCACATTCCCTTGGAGCCTTAAATAATTATTAATTTCTGTTTCCCATGAAAAAATAAATGTTTTTTTATGTAAATAGACGGCATTTATATCGATTACGTAGTAATAATTATAATTAAAATATAATATAATAGTAATAATTATTTCAAATTATATTACAAAATTATGTTAAATATTATTTAAATAATTTTTTAATATTAGATTAATTAGAAAAATTGTTAATAAAATCGAGACAAGACAATACAAGACGAGATTTTTGCTACCAATATTCATTTAAGACCAAGACAAGATTTAAATTTTTGAAAATTTTCAATACCGATACAATATTTTTATGAATATTGTCTTGTTTTGAGTCTTGTACAACCCTAATGACAATTTCATTCTTTTCGTTAATTGTATCTTTTTCGAAACAAAGTGGCAAATTTATGTGCAAAAAGTTCAGGATCGTCGGCAGAACCTTGATATAACTGGAATAGGCTATTTACGTTGGCATCCTATACTTTCTGATGGGCGTCGCCTATTAATGACCCCGTGAGGTACATTTTTAATAGGCTATTAACGTTAGCGTTGATATATTTTCTAAACGGCTCATCGATGAGACTTTGCTCGATGACACGTGTAATGAGTTCGATCATATTTTTCAGAGTGAGACTTTCTATTTATGCATAATAGATTGCATTGGAATTTTTTTATTTTTGACTATAGTTTTATTTTTTTTATGATTTGCAGAAAAATTTCTATTTTGAATCTTGAATTTTATTTCACTTAAAATATCATTAAATCTACAAAATGATGATGTTGAAAGTATCATATACGCGTTACATTATCCATAAATCATCCTTTTTGCATTGCTGGTGAAGTAATAAATCATCCAATAACGATAAAAAGGAAGACTATCGATAAATGATAAAATTTGAATTATTTATGAGATTAAAAAAGAATGCTGTTTTTTCTTGGAAAGATTATAAAAAAGTTCGAAGTCTTATAAAAGCATAGGCAACTATATAGGGATTCATGAGGATCTAATACCCTCTTTTAATTTCTCTTTCTTTCTCCTGAATATTGAGTTTACTATTTCTAATACATGTATTCAGTTTTACAACAATTAAACTACAATACTTTTATTTTTTTTCGTATTAACTTTATTTTGTTCAAAAATTTATCATTAAAATCTACATCTTGCTATGATTCTTTATATAATTTATAATATATTATAATATAATTTATAATATAATTTATAATTTATAATATAATATATTTATAATATATTTATAATATATAAATTATGTATAATTTTTCTGTATAATTATAATGAAATAGAAGATATAATTATAGCAATTAATTGCTACGTCAATATTAATTATTTAGTCAGTGAAAAGTAATTTCATAATAGACTTTCATAAAATTAATAATAGCACAAATACAAAGATAACTTAATGTTAATGACAGTACAAGGATGAACATTAGGAATGTGATGTGGAATGTGTGGCTTCAGTTTAATAAATGAAAATTGCTGGCAAGCCGTGAATACGAACTGTATAATGAGAATCTTGAGAAAAGATTATGTTTAAAAATTGCTTTTCTCGTTTTATAATCTGTTGTTTTTTATCTGTTTTTTTCTATGTTTTCCTTCGTACTAGTGCTCTCGATGAGATAAATGTAAACATGTATTTTCAAGATAAACAAATATTAAAAGTTGAAAAATTAATAATTATATATTAAGTCACATTTTTTAAGTCTAATATTTTTCTATGCCGTTTCGATAAGTTTTGCTTATAACCAATATGTCTTCAACGACGAAAATTCAGTAAAGTTTCAACCGATGAAAACAACGAAAGTATCCAAAAATCTATCAAGACCAAAATAGAATTATTCACATAAAATTCTAAATCCGTGTTTCTCTGTTATTAATGGTATATATACCGAGAGGAAATTCTCTCTTAATATCCAACTATATGATTTATCGTTAGCATGTGCAAATACGTTCTCATTCGTAGAGATGAAGCGGTGGAAGAGACCATAGTGTACCGTAGGAATTGTTAGACAAATTCAATTATATCTCAATGGATATGTTATATCTCCTTAAGCTTTAATTAATGTTAAATATGTAAAAAGATTTATTTATTTCAATACTCGATCCCATGTACTTTATTATCGATAATATAATTCGTTCAAATTGCAAGTTTCATCGGTAATGCCACTAACAATGAATCGCAACGTCTCACTGCATATTTTTATAATACAATAAAAATAATATTTTTATATTACAATAAAAATAAAATATTCTCATTGAATACTTTTATAATACGATAAAAATAATATTTTTATATTACCATAAAAATAAAATATTCTCAATATAACTATGGTCTCTTTTAAAAATAATAGAAACCTCTAAAAATAGAAATTGATTGTTGAATAATATAATTTAACGTATTGTTCAATTTTTTCTTTTCTATCTGGAAAAATTAGGGAATAAAATTTCATTGAAACTCAGAGAATTAAAAAAAAATCTTTTTGATAATTTTATTCTCATATTGTAAACAGTCGGCAAGCCAAGTGAATTATGTGTTGAAAATTATAAATATCTATCTCTTTGTTCAATATTTTAACAAGATATTGAATATACATAATTTTACTGTACTTTTTAGTGAAAAAATAAAAATTTTATGCAAATGAAAAATGTTTTTTATCTTACAAAAATTATTTTTTTTCAGTACATTTGTAAGCCTGGTACTTATAGCTTTGTTTTTTTATAGGAATGAAAATATTTAAAAAATGCATATAATAAAAAACTTATTTTAAAAAGTTCCAACCATCAAAAAGTCTTTAAAATATTATCTTTACCTGGTAAAAGACATCTTGGAAGATCAGAAAATTTTTTTACAAAATTTAAATAGACATCTTAAATAAGCACTATAATATCTGCTCGTATCTTTTATCAAAATGGAGAACGACAATGAAGCATAAGTATGATCCGTTTGCAAATTAGTTCATATAGTGACCTTGCCACTTAAACCACGAGAGCCGGTAGCAGAGATTAGTATTAAATATCTGGACTATTCTCTTCTCTAGCAACTAGCGTTTTACTCTTATGTAAAATATTATTTCTCTCTTTCTCTCTCTCTCTCTTTAGAAGAAAATATATTCAAGTATCTTATCTTTATTATTAATTGTCATACATTGTTACATCGCAATTGATTAGTCTAATTGTTGTAATAAACTCCAATCGATCACAAATGTCATACATACTTATCGTATGGACTTAAATAAATATAATGAATGGTCCATAATATGTATCAATCCTTCAATGTATAAGTCAATCAATGTACAACCATATCACTTATTGCCATATGCAACGACAGATTATAGGTATCAAGACGTGTCATTATATTAGAAATCATAACTACATCGTAAAGTGCTTCACTTACAAGCTGACTACGATTTATGTTCGCATAATGCGATTAAAAAGGGGAAATAAAATATTTCGATTAACAGGAAGAAATAAAAATCTTATCAATTTTTTAATATTATTAAATTCAATTATCGAGACTTATTAATTAATAATTAATATATATAATTATCGAGATATTTAATATAACGATATACGTGTATACGAATCGTACATCTTCATAAGAATTAATAAACGAAGCTATGCGTTAGATGTTGTTGAATATCGCGATTAAACAAACATTTGCAAGTGTGCATTACACTTGATAATTCTTCAGCCAAAGTTTATTACGCTTTATCCTGTGCATCTGTATCTGATTAATCGATAACGCCTATTCTATTTTTTGAAAGAATTACGTCTTATTGTGTAATATTCATTTAAGAATATTTTATGTATATAGATTTTTATATAATTATATAATATATATGACATTTTATCAAATACATATATAAAATATTGAATACAAATACAAATACATGTATGGAAAAATTTGGAAAATGATAAGTTTAGAAAAAAATGAGCGCACACAAATGGAAAATTTATTTATAAAATTTATAAGTATTTCGTTTTATAAATTAATAAATTAAAATGTTTATGATATAATAGATCGAGCAGACTTTAGAACTAAAAACAGATAATAATAGATATAATTGAAAAAGATGTATCATGCGAGCTGCAGAAATACTTAATCAATTACAAAGTTTAAAAAAACTTTTGAAAATTAGGAAAAAGGAAATCTTTATTTTAGTTAGGAAAAGAAGAATTATCGTTTTAGTCTTTTAAATATATTAAATTTTAATATTGAAAATTTTTATGATATTTTAATGTATCTAACATGTTACCAAGCATGTTACAGTCATGGCATATGACATGTTAAAAAAATTTATTTGTTTCAAAATCAAATATATTGATAAAACCTTTTGTTTAAACTTAAGAAAGTATTTGTATTGTGAAGATTATATATATATATATATATATATATATATATATATATAAAACTAAAATTGATACAATTTTTATCAGATTAAATATTGAGTTTATTGTAGAAAAATTAATTAATAATTTAAATTGTTGGAGAGAATAAAGTTTTTTTTGATTGTTTATTGAAGTTTAAGGATTTTGCAAATTGCTGAATATAATGCTTATAGAAATTTGATGTTAAAATTGATAAAATGGAAAAATCAATATGTGACAGATGCTAAAATATAACAATTTCAAATTAAAATATAACAATTTTGTAAAACTCTCTATATTTTGCACGCATATACATATGATATTTTATCAATATATATGTATGCATGTATGTATGTATTTAAGTATAAAGTTTTTAAATCACGAATTCAATATTAAAAGTAATAAAAAATATCTATCCCATATCTAAAAAATATAGCAGTTATAAAATAAATTAATTACTGCAGTATAATAGATTCAATATTTAATCATGAAAAAATATTTCTTAACTTTTATCTTTAAAACAAATTCCTTTGAAAGTGGAAAGTTTTGAACAAAACATTGAATTTTGAAGAAAGTAAATTTTTCTGGCATATCAATATAACTATGACATAATAATAATTTGCATTAAAAATAACTCTGTTAATTTTCGAACTTAAATTTTTCTCAAAATCATAATGCGATAACAAAATCTTTTTGATGTTAAATTCACATTGAACATAAAACATTACAAGGAACATTTTTTTTTCCTAAATTGCATTATTCCAATGATAGCACTTGAAGAAAAAAAATAAAAAAAAAAATTCTCATTTTCTAGCGACGACAAGGTGACGAAAGTGGAAGTTGAAACGGCTACGAGGATAAAGGCTGGCAGGAAGCTAAGATTAGCAAGGTGTCACCACGCGTCACGCCGGTGTGGTGGGTCTATGGGGGGCACCGCCTCAGCGGTCCCCCGGCTCAGGTCCAAACGGCAGTGCCATTTTGGCACGAGTCAAGACTGCCCCGATTCCGGTACCACCGGCCAAACGGATGAAGAGCCCCTCCAACATCATGAGGCAGTCCAGCCTCACAAAACTTGGTTCCATGATCAATACAGCTGTCAACAAACGTGTCGGTGAGTCTGCCACATCTTATCTCTGTCTTGAAATATTTTTCAGATACGCAAAACTTTAACAAATTAGAAGACTAACAAGATTCTAATGTCAAATTCAAATCTCGCGGATAATAAGAGCAGATGCCGGATTGTTATGCGTCAGTTTTATGGAAAATTAAAATTTTTCTAGGAAACTGATTAGTGTGAATTTTTCTTATTCATATATTAAGTATGCATAAATTTTAATTTTTTTTTTTTTATATTTAATTTTAATAAATTCTTACTCCTCTGAAGAATAAGTTGCACAGAAAAATTAATTTTCTGTGAAAGATGACCATCTTGCATATGCCTCTTATTAGCTTGTGAGATTTAAATTTGCAAATTTTAATTTTTTTTAAATTTATATAATGTAAAATAACTTTATTTTTTTTTTATTAAAACTGAGACTTATATTCGAATTGATACATACTTATACATTATTTCACAATCACTATATAACAATACTTTAATATTCTGAAAGTGAAATAGAAACATTTTTTGAAATTAAACACTTTTATATGAAAATGTCAAAGTCATAATAGTTTTTGAATTATAAGCAATCAAAATTGCAGCCAATGATATCACGTAGAATTCGCGCGCTCAGGCCCGTAACTACATTTATGTATTATCTATTTTATTGATTTTCACTAATCAAATGATATTTATTTTTACTACATAGCGGAATTTAAATAATTAAGTTTATCGTTTCTTATGTGTAGGTATTATGTACATTGCGAACATCGATTGATATTAATAAGTTGTTTTACAAATAGCTTTAACTTCATCTTATTAAATTTAATAAGTTAAATAGTTAAATTAATCAATTTCTTAAATTGTCACATATTGAAAAATTAAATAAAATTCAAAAATATTGAAAATATTTGAAAATAACATTATTTTTTCAAAGGAATTTTCAAATAAAAATTACTGAGTTTTATAGGAGTGTAAGAATAATCTTCATTTGATTTTGGCGGATAATATTAAGATCTAACATAAGTTGAATTTTTCAAAAATTCTTAATTTCTTTATTATATATTTTTATAGCAAAGAGATCTTTTTAAAACAATAATTATAAGTATTTTTATGATCATTTATTTTAAGATGTATATTTCTCATCTAAAAAATTTTTTAAAGGCACAAGCTTATTCAGAAAATTGTTATTTTAAAAAAATAATTATTTCTGTTTGTTGTATTTTTAAAATATACAACAAAATGTTACTTACATTTATTTTCATTATCGTGCTATCATCTTCGTAAAAAGTCTAAAAAATTTTTCTCCTTCCATTGACTATAAATGTACAACAGCGAACTTTAGAAAACTTTTTACACATTTATATTTGTTTTTGGATTTTACGTAGTTTTAAGAGTTTAAATTAGATAATATGTATGTTTTATATATAAACTATAGATAAATTTTTTTCATGAGTTAGAGAGACGATCGAATATTTCTTTAGAAAATAAAGCTATCGCTTTTGAAAAATGTCTTTAATGAGTATTTAAAATAGAACATTCTTCATATAAGCAGAGTGTATATACAAGATGAAAAAGAGATTCATTATTTGTTTCTATTTAGATAATACTTATGCTTAAGTAAAAAATATTTAGTGGACATCGGAGATTTAACCTTAAGTTAATTCTATTTGTTTTCCATGCATATTATGTAAATAGAAACAACGAAATTATTTGATTTCTCAAAATAAAAAATTATATATTTTATTATAATCGTCTCTAATTTTGTCAAGGTTAATTTTTAGCCTTAATTTTAATTCATTAAGCATTTTTTGTAACATAATGTAGTGAATACATCTATAGGATCCTCTAAACCTTGAATTCTTTTTTTTAACACTCTCTCTCTCTCTCTCTCTCTCTCTCTATATATATATATATATATATATATATATATATATAAAATAAATGCATATATATCCTATCTGTTTTTCATTAAAATGATTTCAAATCTGCAATAATAATGAAAAAAATAGAGTTTCCACTGTGCATAAAACATTTATTGCCAAATTAAGAGAGAAATATTTCCCAAAATTTTAAGTAATTCATTATTTGTAGGAAATTAAAAATATGTTAATAAAAATATTTTTGTTATGCAAAATATAAATGTATTTGGCTAGACTACAGCAAAAAACAATTGGCAAACATTTACAAACAAATTGTGTTTCTTCACGGTTCTAAAATAGGATGTGAGTTTTTAGCAGTTGAAACATTAATATTGTGAAAATTATCGATTTATTCATTTCCTGAGGATGAAATCTCATCAATAAATATTACATGAGAACTATGAAATTTTTAACTATTTATTGAGCAGTTAAAAAGTACTTTACTTGAATATTTAAATAATACAAATGTTTTGAATACTTTAAATATGATAAGAATTAATAATAATTTATCATTGAAAATATTTTCTACATAGTATGATGATTACACTATATCTTCTTACAAAGTGAACGTCTTTTACAAGATGTTCTAGGATTATATGCGATTTTTTAAATAGAAAATTCTTTCTTCTAAATCAAAAACACTAATAAATTGTGATCTATCATAGTTAAATAAATTGGTCTTACATTTTTTCAAAGTTAACATTGATGAAGTTTAGATAACATTTTCCTGTTGTCGGCCGTTCAGATAAGCTTCTTGATACAAGCGTGTTGTTTATGCAACAATGTCATTCGTTTTCCTATATATGAAATGTACATTTGTTATTTCACAATTTGTATAAATATTAGCTATTTCTCAGATAACGCATATACAAGATTAATACTTTATCATTTTTGCAAGAATGACAGTAAAAATAAATGATAATCGAAAATGAAAGCTAAAAAATAAATGAAAACTACATTATTTATATTGTTATTTCATGTAGAAAATTTTATGATTTGTAACTTATTTATACTAATTTTATGTACAAGAATTTTATGACTTCGAAATAGTTTTTAGACCAAAATTAATTTGTTTATTTATTTTAATAAGATAGTCTCTTAAAATTTAGTACACTTTTCATAAAGACGCTATATATTTATGTGCGCATGTATTTGAACAAATTTTTTTAAAAAATTTATTTCATTTTATTTTAATTCTTTTATTAATTTTTTTAAAAATTTATTTTTTTGAAATTTGGAGAACTTTTTGTGCAATTTAATTAGTTGAGACTTTAAAAGTTTCAGACAAATAATTATACAATATTTTTTCAAAAATGTAATTATTAATTTAATGTAGTTAATAATTTTCATCGATGTCACACATTATTAAACATATTTAAAAAAAAAAAGAAAGGCATCGAAATTACGTGCCTGTTTAATATAAAAATGTTCTAATTTTTACCTAAAATGAATCAAAGTATCTGAAAAGCTAGACAATTCTTATAAGAAACTTTTTTATAAAATTTGAATAGATACTTTGAAGCAACACGTATATTTGCATATGACGCTTAGGCCGGTGTATTCATAGTCTATTCTTATTTCCAGATCATCTTAAGCAATGAGTTAAGATGCTAATACGTTCTGCGATTGATTTATAACATCTCAAGTCTGTACTTAAGATGATCTTAAATATAAGAACGTACTACCGGCCGTAGATTAGACTTTTCTTACGCTTATTTACATGTAAATACATACGTTGTTTCGAGACAAGTCCTGCTTCAGGTGCATTGTCTCACGCCAAATAAGTAAGAATCAAATATTTATCATAGAATATAATAAATAGAATCACTTTTTAGATTTAAAAGTTAATCTTATGATTAGTTTAATATGAAAAACTGGCTTTCTATTATAAATTTAATTTTAAATAATTATAATTTGGGAGGATATTAATTTTATAATATTTATTGTAAAAAAATTTCGATAATTATGCACTTTACAGACGTCCTTACTGATTTCAATAATCTTGAGATCATTGAAATTGGACTTCTGTAAAGTGCATAATTGCCAAAATTTTTAATAAATTTTAACAATTAAATGGGATTATTTTTTCTGAAAGATATATCATTCTTAAAATTTACGTCGCATTACAACGATATTTTGCGATTTTATTTCAAAATTTAAATTATTATTTTAATGATCACAGCTCAAAGTAGTACTTTGATAAATATTCAAGTAATTACGTGAGTTAATGGATATAAAATATTTGCATTTGCTTTTTGCATATGTGAAGCTTATGTTAACAATTAACATTAACGCTTAATCATGCTAATAAAAACTTACAGTAATTACATTATATTATTAATATTTTATTATTAATTATTTACATTATATAATATATTGGTAAAATAATTTTTTACATTATACATTTGCTTAATTACTTACATTATATGATTGGAATTATATTTCATTCATTTATTGGTTCTCTCAGAGAAACTACTATATTTTAAATAATGAATTTAATTGCATTTAGTTAATTTTAATTGATGAATTTAGTAGGAGTTTATTTATTTTGTTAAATTAATTTTAATTTTAGGCAAATCTATGTTATTTTTTTATGATTATCATTATATATTAATGAATTAATAGATTTGTGTGCTCAATATATTAGATTCTCTTAAATAATAATAGCAGAATTATATTAGATTTCTTATTTGCATATAAATTTTTAAATAGAAACATTGTTTTGATATAGTTTTCTTTTGAAGTTTTCTATATTTTATATAACTACTATAAAACTCTTAAGAAAAACATCTTTTTTTTCACAAGCAATTATACTTTATATTAAAAATGTAAATCGTTTATATATATTGTGACAGATATTTATAGTAATTTAATAGATTATTTCATTCAAATGTTGACTAATATAGCTTTCAATAATATTAATTATTTTTTCATTATTCTTTGTTTGCTTGTGTTATTTAGTTTTTAATTTTTAAATCACCTACTATACAAAGTGATACTATACAAGATTCGTAAAACATAATATAATAAAACAGAAAATAATTTTCTATATAAAAATAAATCGAAAATAGAATATATAAAATTTTTTCGTGCAAAACTTTGTTTCCAAAAAAATTTTGAAAATTGGAAAATTTACATGTTAATATGTAAAATAGACTTCAGAATTAGAAAAAAAGATGGAAATAATATTTTCGCGCTTTTCAGTTTGATTTTTAGTCATTTTGTCATATATCGAATTTATTTTGACAACAGCTTAAATTTAAATATATATTTAAAAATGCAATATTTGGTTTAATGAAAAAATAAAATTTATCTTAATACATATTCTTTATGCTTATAGAGTTCTTATAACTTATTTTAAATTATTTTAAAAATGTTGTATTTATATATATACACGTGTATTAGTAATCACATTGTCAAAATAAAATCGATAATAATATTATAATACAAGCTTATTAAAGTTCATTCAAATTTAAAAAAAAACAAATATATACAATAATTTGTTCCGTCTTTTTAATTTATTTTTGTACATTTTGACAAACACTTTTATTTGAATTTTCTTTTAATCACACTATATTTGTCGATCTATCTTGTATTATACAGGGTGGCGCCGAACGTTCCAGCCAGACTTTGAGATCTTATAGGAAATTTAATGAACGATAAAAATAAAAAATAAAAATCTTTTTCTTTTATGAAAATAAAATATTTTTTTCTTTTAACTAACTTTTATTTTATTTTTATAAAAGAAAAAGATTTTTATTTTTTATTTTTATTAGTTTTTTTAGGTTTTTTATTAGTTATTATTTTTATTAGTTTTTTTCAAGAAATTTATTTAGTTTCATTTTCTTTTTATTTCATTTTCTTTTCACCTTTTGCTCTTTCTTCATCAGAGGTTTTTGAGCGATAACTTCTTAAGGAAGCATTTTTCGACCTATGTTTATAAGAAAATTTTTTGTTCAGAATTAAATTTCCTATAAGATCTCAAAGTCTGGCTGGAACGTTCGGGGCCACCCTATACAATAGTACATCATATCAGGGAAAATCTTTCTCTCCTTCCTATTAAGAACGTAAATAAATAAAGTTTGTGTATCCGACAGTCGAGTCGGAGAACCTTTGTATTTGGCAGCCGATTAGTAAACCTCTTCGAGATCGGCATTGCACTGCGAAAGCTTGTCAAGATTGAAAGAAGATTAAATTGTAATTTGTGAAATAAAATTGTCAGCAGGAGGATGTATACGTCAGCTCGTATACGTGTTAAGAAAAAAGGCGTTGTCGATTTAAACCAAAATAGAGTTCATGGCATAGCACCCAAACAGAAGAATGAAAAGGACAGTTGCACTGGCCGCTATTATTTTCGTGAGTACTAATAAGACGGAAGGTTGCCAGAGACTTTCAAAAAAATAGAACGCATGTTAAGCGTGATGCGTATATTTATTCTACAAACGTCTTGATATAAAGTGTGATTTACTTTCACAATCAGTTGCAACATTTGTTTTGACATTATTTGAATCGTATATAAGGGGACAAAACTTTCTCTTCAAATATAACTCTTTTTCTTGACTGGTGTATATTGACGAAATTAGATTTAAATTTAATTAAATTCTCTTAAATAATAGAATTTTATTACATCTTTTATTTGTATATAAATTTTTCTATACGTAAATGTCATTAATTGGACATTGATAATCGAACAACAGTTACTCGACAACAGTTTTGTATTTGTATGTATGTGTGTAAATTGCTTCTACATACACACAACACACAAGATATCGCAAAACCATCGAATATCTTTTCAACCGACTTTTGTGCTAATTTTTCCTCAACAAGTATGAGTATGTATATACAAGGTGTCTCATAAAAATTGTGCCAACGCTCAATATAAGGGGCTGAGCGCAGTAAATTGAACAGAAAAGTCTCTTACCATTTTGCAATCTTCGAACGAAATGTGCGGTCATTCGCCAATTTTTTTAAATGAATATTTCAATAATTTTTACGAAATTTGTAAAATAATAAAGGATTTTTCTGTTTACTGCGTTCTACCTCACGAGTGTTGGCACAATCTTTATGAGACACTATATATATAAATAACTATATATATAAATAAATATATATAAATATACATAAATATATATATATATATATATATATATATATAACTATATATATAAATATACATATATACACATACACACACATATGTACGTAATATTATATATTCGATCTGTCAGGTACGGAAAAAAATTATACGTATTATTTATTACAAAATTTACTTATTACTTTATTATTATTTCGAATTATAATTCACATTTACAAATATAATTTACATTTACAAATGTAAAAAAAGATAAGCAAACCGCTTTTTTCTCTAATAAAAAACAAATTTGATTTTTTTAAATATTAATAATATTAATAATATTTTTAAATATATTACTTTTCTTCACAATTGTTTGTTAATATAATTAAAAAATTTCTAAAGTTTTTACATTATTAATTTATTCTTTTTTCGACAGTAATTTTAACGAATTATGACTTTACACGGTGAATCACACATCAAACATGACATGATTCGAATTTCATAATTTTCAGATTTTAAATTCATTTTAAATTTTCAAAAGTATTTTTTGCTCCAATTATTAAAAAATTACGATGGACAGATAGCTTAAAATTAAACTATTGTAAAAATAACATATGCAAAGATCAAAGCAAAAAAATTAATAATACTCAAATTATTTGACTATTTTTTTACTACTTTTAATTTCTAAAAATATTTTTTGCTCAAACTTCTAAAAAGATATCAAAATACGAAATACAATACTCAAGAGTGATTTAAAGAAATTAATTTCATAATTATAGTATCAGAATTGAATAGAATGTTTCTTGAATTATTTGCTTTCAAGAACAGGTTACGATTTTTTGCTCGCGTAATAGTTTATGAAATGACTACAAACGATCCACGCAACCAAAGCTACAAGAGCAAACGTTTCAAAGAAATTGCTTGCACGATTATGGCATCAGAATGTTGTCTGAATTATGTGCTTTAAGAATATCCAGGTCTCGATTTTTTGTTCACAAAATAAGTTTAAGGATGTATTGGACAAAAGTTAATCGAGTAATAAAGTATCAAAAAATTAAAGTTGGGCAGAATACAAATTCTAATTCAAAAATTCATCAAAAATTTTTTAAAAATCACGAAATCATACTTCAAAGTATTTTTTAATATAAATAGGTCTTAATTTCCAAGAAAATGTTGCCACGTTTTATCATCAATATTGCGTCAACTGATAATCACAGTTATTTTTTAATAATAATTTCAAAACGAGTAAGTAAATCGTTTTAAAACTTTGTGGGAATATTTTTACATGTATGAAGAATATAATATTAGAAAATGAAATTTTTATCATTGTTTTTTTATAGTTTGTGAATAATTTATTACCTGTCTCTTGAACGTTTATATAAGATCCTATGTTAAAATCGCAAAATTCAAAAATTAATAACTTTTAAAGGAGCAAGTAAAAAAATTTAAAATAATTCATGACGATTTAGAATGTTATTAAGAATGTTAAATTAAAAATTCACGGCGATCTCATTGATTGTAATATATCTCAACACAACTACTTAAATTATATAATATTAACAGAGATCTATTGTGTCATTATTGCTTTTTCTACATATTAAATTTAGTTTTTTAAATCTTGACTTTAACTTTAATGTTCTTAATATTTGCTCCTGTTAAGCCCGTTTATTTATTATTTATATATCTCCAATACATTCTTAAAAAACGAATAAAAACATCTGTGTTCTTATGACGTGAAATATTCTTATTTTTTTTGAATTACATTGTTCCGAATGTGTGAAGTATTATCGATACATGCATGTCGAATCCTAGTGGAAATAATCTAAATCTTGTTAGTGCAAAGTTATTAACAGAGCGCCTCTAATGTGCTCTGCAAAGAGCAAGCTTCGTGTCTCATACGAGCTCATGGCACTTCGTACAAGACTTCGTACCATTCAGAGACAGTCTCGTATGGCATTTTACTCGTGAAAAATCAATTGCGGAGCGCTGCAAGTCGTTACAATTGATTAATCGATAAACTGCTTAAGTTTTGTGGATGAAACTATAAACGGTAATCGGCCTTTCAGATTTTTTGCATTGAGAATGGATCGATCGGAGATGCGTGTTTCCAAGACATTTACGCATTTGCGAAGAAATACGCCGTTGTTTTCTTCCCTCGAAGAGTTGCACGACAAATTAACGGAACTTTTAGGTAAATGCTTTAATATTATTCGCGAAAGCTCTTCACGATGACAAACTCGGTATCACGTGTCTCTTTTCATAGTCGAGATCTCTCTTGAAGAATTGTATTAATATTTGTGTATATTAATAAATACATGTATCAATGACTAAAACATGACTAAAAACATATATTTATAGTGTGTACACATTAATTGATATTAGGCAAACAGCTTGTGTTTTGCAAAACAATCTTTATCTCGATATATGTCGTTTTGTTATTATATACAAATAGATTTATTGTTCAGAGTATCTGCTTTCTGAAAAAAGATGGAAAAATTGGAATTCTCAATTTCTTTTGTATCTGAAAAAATTTTATTAAAATTTGGGAAATTTTTAAAAAAATTTTAATTTTGCTCTTATACTATAAAAACAATCGGCAAGCCAAATGAAGATTAGATGTTAAAAACATAACTATATATATCTATCTATGTTTATAAATTCAATGTCTAGCTATATATGCAGTATCCATTTATTATAATTTTTAATAATGAAAAATATGCAAGTAAATAATTTTTATTTTACGAATACTATTCAGTTTTTTGTTTCAAAACTTACAGATATTTTTATTTATTTAATTTCTCGAAAATTTTCCTGATATAGTATTTTGATTTGCGAATTTTAAAATACCTTGTATATATATTTGCAAATCTAGTATTTGAAACTTAAGTGACTCTGTAATTTTTTCATACGAGTGAAAAAGATTAGAAAATGCATATATAGTAGAGACTAAAAAATCTTTAAAATATTTCTTTTATCTGGAATTTTCAATAAAAATAAATGAGGAAAAGATCAGGGAATATTTTTTAACAAGATTAGATTAGATTTAGATTTTTTTAACAAAACTTTAGTAGATATATTGGATATATCAGAGTCATATCTGGAGACTTACCCTTAATCGATTATATCATGGAAAATAATGAATAATTGAATAAAATGAATAAAATATTTTGCAAGTCTCTCCTCCGAAGATAATCTTAATACTTAACATGTATAAAATAAATGAATAATGCATAATCTCTTTGTCATTGTGCTGTGTTGTAATTATTAAGTCTTTGTGCGATTTAGTTATAAAAGAATATCTTGAAATATACACATATATTATCTTCTCTTTCGTCTCTCTCTTCTCTCTCTCTCTTTTTTTCTCGTTCTCTGTCTCTTTCTCTCTCTTTCAATGATAAACGAGATACATATTTAAGAGATATAATTTTTTTCTTAGAATTTCTTTTATAAGATCTTTTACAAAATTATTGATAACGTAAAAGCTTTGAAAGATTAAAGATGTAAAAATTTGAAAATATTATATTGAGAATAATTTCTATTACTCGCGTGGATTTTAAAGTAGCGACAAGAAATATGAGAAAAACCGCAGATACATTATCTCGAGTAAATGTATGACGGGTCATTATTCGAAGATGCATTTTGCTGAATGCGAGAAGACTCTTAAAATGCACTCCGTGACAAAAGAAAGAAAATATGCACATCTTACGTCGTACTAAGTTATTTGCGTCGGTTACTATTTTTTATGGAAACATTATTTCAAAACACTTTGCATACTTTATATTCAAATGTCTCTCCAGTTTTTAATTCTCTTTATTTTATAATCTTGTTAAACAAAAAAAAATACAAATGTTAAAATATATTACAAATATAAAAATTAATAATATACAAGTAATATACAAAATATTCCAAACTTTACAAATCAAAATACTATAACAGGAAAATTTTCGAGAAATTATAAAGTAATAGTTACTTGCGACTTTTTATTGCAAGCAATAGTTTTTGTAATATAAAGATTTAAAACTTTGTGGCCAATCATAGGATACGTAAACAATTGTTTATTAATAAGTCGCGTATCCACTAACATTAGCGATGTACAATTCACAAATAAGCAACTTTTTAAACGTATCTTATATGATATTGTAACGAATTGTTTTAAACTTTTATATAAATTTCTCAAAAATTATTCTACTTGGAATAAAAATTTATAGATATTTTTATTTTTATTTTAATTTTTCGAAAATTTTCCTACAGTTACAGTATTTTGATTTACGAATTTCTTATATATGAAAAAAAAATATATATACATATATATGTGTATATTTTATGCCATATTATACGCTATAATTTAAAATGTTAATATTAAAAATATAACTTGTATGATATTTTTTTTTGCGAATGAATGCTATATATATTATTTTAATCTAAATATATATTTATGAGAGACATTTTAATTTCATATATTAAACGCAGAGAAAATATCGATAATAATTAGCTTAAAAAGATTACACTTTCATGTAGTACATAATGAAACCAGCTCCTCTTTTTAAATATTTTTAATGTATTCTTGCAATAAAATTTTCTATTTAATATGATATGTCAACATGATATGAATAATTTTATTTATCGCAAAAAACTTCTCTAATAACACTGTTAAATATGAAAAATGTTTCTGTCTGTAAAATAATAAATTCTTATTAATTTTAATGTAAGAAAAAAGAATATGATATTTAAAATTTCAAATTTGCTCTTATTCTTATGATATAGCTTTTCTTAGAATTTAGAAAGATATTCAATCACAATTTTTGTTAAGAATTTTGAATTCTATTAAAATGTGATAAAAGTGCTTCAAAAATAAAATATAAATGAAAAATAAAACATAAACTTAAGTAAATGGATAAAAATTTTTCTATATACTGATCTTGATGAAAAAACACAACTTTTTACAACTTACTTTACTTTATTTATAATAACTTATTTATATATTATTTAATCAAAACGCAATAAAAAGGAAGATTAAAAAGTCCCCAAATTTGTAAATTAGTCATTAAGTCGTAGAATTAAAATTGAGCCTGGTCAAAAATTTGTAAAAATTTTTTTGGGAGTCTCTCTAAATTGATCCTCAGGAGAGCGGGCAGAAACAAATTGATTCCTTTAATCGATGAACGAGGTGGAAGCCTGTGTAAGCACAAAAAAGAGCAATACATATCAAGAATAAAGAAACTCATGCCAAGCAAAAGTAATAAATAACTAGTAATTCAAAATCCTAAAAATCCGTTAACAAAAATGCCAGGATAATATAAAGCGAAATCGAGAGTCTAAATTTAATACTTACGAAGATGGAAAACAGAGAATCGAGATAAAACCATACCTAACGGTGAAGAATTGCGATCGTGAAAAGACTGAACAATAACTAACGAAAGGAGAAGTAGGTATAGGAAGGGGGGAGGAAAAGAGCGGGAAGTAAAGACGAGGGGAAGGGGAAAAAGGGAACTTAGGAAGTGGGAGGCAAAGGAGCGGAATTTTTAAAAAAGCAAGGCATTTTTTAATAGGGAGGTAAGAGTCATCCAATAATGAGATATCATTTTATAGGGTCAACCCATTTTTTTGCTAGCTGATATGTAGCATCAGAAACAAGTCTTTTTCTATAAAAAGGTTTTTCAACAAGGATTATTGTGTCCTTCCAATTAAAATCGTGATTCAGGAGTCTATGAGATGAAATGACTATATGGGAGTCAGAAGAATAATTAACAATAGACTTATGTTCTTTTAATTAAATCGTTAAACGTCTGCTCTACGTAAGGTGCGTCCCAATCCTTGTATAAAATCTTATAAATAATATTTTTATGATTCATTTTAGGTAAAGATCTTTATGTAATTTAATGAGGCTGTTCAATTTATTATTCACTGAGAACGCTAATTTACCACCACTATCGTGAATCAATGAGTAGAATCTTTTTAGAATGCCTTTAATATAAGGAATAACAAAAAAGTTTGATCTAGGAAAAGAACTTGAGAGGACTTGTAAGGTGGGCTGAATAAAAAATCAAATAATTCTATGAATAAACTGGAGGGGATAGGAGTTTTTGAAGAGGATGTTGATGACGAAGGAAAGATTTTGTTCATGGAATTTTGGGTGGGAAAGATGATATATTTTTTTTCAATATAATAATCATAAATAAATAAAAAGATTTTGTATTATATTAAATTCTCCTGTAAAAGACTAAATTAAGTATTTATTAATAGAGTTGAATATATATGTATATATATATCTTGAAAACCTCCTAGAGATTTAATAAAATTGTTGCGGTGGCATATTCTTTTTTCCCATTTTTTCCATTCCTAGTGAAAATTAATTTTATAAAAAAAGAATTTTTTTATTTTTTATTTTGTTATTTATAGATAAAAATATTCTGTTTACTTATAACACCATATTCATAATTGTATTAATCAACATAATGAACATTCAAGGTTTATCTATCTGATGTTTTCCAATTTCTTTAATTCTTCATTTTTTGTAATTATTTAATGAGTGTTTATTGTGCTTGTTTTTATTATGCATTTTTCGTTCTCTTAACATATTGCATGCGTTTGTTAACATATCAGAATAAAGATATCAGAATAAAGATTTTTTGCAATATTTGGCCTCTTGAAAATGTATCACTGCTCGCATTTCTTTCTCAATATAATTGGAGCGCTTGTTTTAAATCGACACCAAATTATAATGAAAGAGAGCAACAAACACAACAAGCTGTCGCTCTAAATACATAAATAAATATACTTGGGATGTTTTGTATCTATTTTCAAAATATTGAAAATTTAACGAAAATTGTACAGAATGTCCTTACATATGTTTGGAATCTTCAGTACAATTTTTAAATCGATTTACTAAAGCGTTCACAAGTTACAAGGATTTTAATTTGCACCGAATTAACATGTGTTCTTATGGGAAACGTATAATCACGATTCAAATGACAAAAACACGTGGAAATAATATTCAAAATTTGTTTAAAATTTGCGAAAGTTTAGATACAGAGGAAATATTTGGTCAAATAATATTATACAAGTACTAACTGGGTAAAAAGATATTAAATATAATTCAATCAAGTTAGCCATGTATCTGTCACAAGGCGAAATTCTCTGTCAAAAGTTAATCATTTCGATTAAGAAAATTCGGAATATTTCAATAAAAATGCAATAAATATTAAAAAAATACATCTCTGCATTGTAGCTAAAATCAAATTGTAATATTCCATACAATTCCTCATATTCAAAATATATCAAAAATAGATATTCGTCAATATTGATTTTCAGCTACTTTTTGCTGGGATTGTACATACAAAACATCCTTAAAATTGTGGATATAAACTTGCAGAAATGGTTTGCTACGATTAGCGAAAATTCGTGAGAATTTTGAAAGTATGATATAAGCGATTATATTCGACGAGAAGTAATTTTTTCATACGAAGACGTGAGGGAGAGTAAATGATTATTTCTTGACTCTGAATAGGATTTCAATTTTTTTTTACGTTCCTAGAGAAATTATCAGTTGAAAAGAAACAACTTTTCAAGCAAAGAGACCAGTAGATATAAACGTCTAAAATTTAGTGTTTTCTCTTAGTACAACAAGAATATCGTAACGAATATAAGTGGAATATTTTACACATTACTTACTCAATTTCAAATTATCTGTTCATTAGAAATTAACTGATAAAAAAAGATAGAACTCAATTGATATTGAATATTAATTTTCAGCTACTTTTTGCTAGGATTACATAAAAAAAAAAAAAAAAAAAAAAAAAAAAAAAAAAAAAAAAAAAAAAAAAAAAAAATATTGAATATTAATTTTCAGCTACTTTTTGCTAGGATTACATACAAAGCATCCTTCAAAATTATCTGTTCCGGAAAAAAAATGCGTCTCTTTGCTTTTTGAATTTGCCGCGTCGCTGACTGGCCGTTCGCGCCTCCTCGGCTATCCTCGGCCGTCTCCGGCCCGCAGACTCTCGCGCAAACTCCGTACGTTCAACGTAAGATGGTGGTTACCGCCGAAGACACCGAGCGACCTGATCCGCGCAGTGACGTCACGCCGCGTAGTCGTCGCGTTGCGTGCGGGTTATACGTGCGCCTATGAACTTCCGCCATTGAAAGAAAGAAAGAGAGAGAGACCTCTCCGAGAGTTACTCCGAGAGAAAGAAAGAGCCGCGCTTTTACACTCGCGAAACCGTCGAGAACCGGGAGAATAATGTGACCCGGGAGAGACGAGAGGTGATCCCCCCGGTATTCTCTCCCTCGTGTGTGTATGTGTGCGTGCGTGCGTGCATGCGCGCGCGTCAAACAAGAAACCACCACCCACACGTCAGCGCCGCGTACCGCGTGCGCGCTTACATGCCTTTCCGTTCTCTCGTCGGCTAGCGAGCGACTCCGCTCCCGCGAATCAACTCGGAATCGGAAGCAAACTCGAGAACCGGGAGACTCCCCCCGCGATCCGCGTGTGTCGTGTCGTCGAGACGTTGTCCCCCTTCCCGTTGTGTGCGCGCGTGCGAGAGATGGCCGGTAAGTAGCCGCTCTCACATCAGCCTCTCCTCATTATTTTCCAAGGAAAGAGAGAAAGAAACCGGCAGCGTGATATATACGTCGACGAGACCTCCTCGCGAACCTTGACCCAGATTAGAAGGAAAGAGGGACCTCCTCGCGATCCTCTCTCCTCGAATAATAAAGCGCGTCCTTCGCGCACACACACATACATATATACACACACACACACTCCCGGGATTCTCCTCGTGTGCGCGTGGGGGGAGGGGGTGGCGGATACTCGGCTACGTCGCCGGCGACGGCGACGACGGCAGCGGCGACGGCGACAGCGACGGCCTAGAAAACGCACGCGATGGATTACGCCGAAACTTCAAGTAGGCCTCACACACTTTCACCTCCCCCCGCTCCCCCCTTGCCCGCCCGCCCGCCCGCTGCATCTGGCCCTGTGTTTTTTGCACATACACACACGTAACTCTTTCCTCTCTGTCCTGTGTGCATCGTGTATTATCGCGGATCTTCTCGCAGGAGGAGGACAACTCCGTCGTGCGTTGCCAGCCATCTTCGTTTCTCGCGTCTTCCCCCTCGCTCTCTTCCCGCCCGCTTTACCACTTCGCAATAATCTTCCTGCTGTCTCTTGCGGCGTGTCTCTTCGAGCCGAAAGTGGTCGGGAGACACTCGTGTTATTTTCTCGTTTTTTTTTTTTCATTTTTCTTTTCCTCGTCGTTCTTGTTTCACTTACGCTTTACTTTACGGACGCCTTACTTTTGCTCCTCGCTCCTCTGATAACGCTAACGCTTTATAATTTCGCAGTTTTTCTCCTTCCTCTTTGCGCCACAGGTGCCCTGAACGCACCGGGACGACGATTTTGCTTTTTATTCTCCTTCGTTAAAAATGTGTTTTACCAGATTTCTCTCTTAATTTTTACGTGTTAATCCTCTTTCTCCTTCTTTTTTCCTTTTTCCTTTATTTCGTGGTGTAATTTTAAAATTATTCATGAAAATTATAAATAATTCTTTTTATTTTATAATGATTGTAATATAGTGTGAAAATAAAAATCGTAATACATAATAATTATTTTATAATTTACAATACAATAGTTTGTAATTTTAGTGATCCACCATGTGAAGAGTTCTTCGCAAATCTTTTTCTCCAAATATTGCATTACTTTTTGTATCTTATAAATGAAAACTTGATATATGATTAAAATAGAGCTCTTGCAAGACATTGAGTAAATTAAATTATTTTGGCCATGTGTAGAGTGTGTATAAATTGATGGATTAAATATTCTATATATATAGCTTATTATTTTGAAAATAATTGACTTAAAAATTCTTCATAAAAGCTGTAGATTACAAGATAAAAAATTATTGCTTTATTAAAATAAAGAAAAAAGGCATCAAATCTATATGCCTATTTAAAAAATGGCTAAAAATATGTTTAATATATATTTTATTCAAAAACTCATAGATAAAGAAAAGTGTGCAATTTTTATATTTATTTTAATATATATATTTTATTTTGTCCAAAAAATTACGCTGTTTTCATATATATTTGATTGTAAAGTAACGAAATAGAAATAGTATAAGTATTGTATAAATCCTTCATTTCCTGCTCTTGCATTTTCTTTGTTTTCTTCGTTTCCTTTGTTTGCTTGTCATAACATATTGCAAGCTTTATAAGCTACTAGTGGCAAAAGAACTGAAATGCACTGAGATCCTCTGATTAAGATATTTATAAAATGTTAATTGACTATTGTAAAAAATATTTTCTATAAACATCCAATAATATGTTAATATCTGAAACGAGTGTGAAGAGAAAGGAAAGGATATTTTAAAATTTCTTTATATTTTATTACAGGCAATGGTGACATACAGTGGTGTTTCTCACAAGTCAAAGGAACTTTAGAAGAGGATGTTACAGAAGGCAAGTTTGACCTGTGTTTGCTTAGCTCAAGAAACAGACTGTCTTTTATCTTATCAGTTTACACATATCAAAATAAAAAGAACTAGTCGCGGATCATATATAGCTTTGCATATGTATTAAGATTCAAAATTTTTATCTTGATTTCATTTATTTCATAATTTTATTCTCTGTACTATTTATTAATGATAATAATTTATTTAATTGCACAAAATTTTATTGCATTCTGTACAAAAATTGCTTTTATTTTTATTACAGCTGATATAATTTCGTGCGTTGAATTTAACCACGATGGCGATCTCCTTGCAACAGGAGATAAGGGTGGACGTGTCGTCATTTTTCAGAGAGATCCTATTGTAAGTGCAATTTATTATAAATTTGATAAATAGATGCAATTTGCACATAGATACATTTTCTACTTTATTCATTATTTTTTATTGTATTTACTATAATTCAAATAATGAATTAATACATTATTGTTATATATTGATATTGATTAATTTAATGTATCTCTTATTCATGATATAAGATTTTATCGCAAGAAAAAATACTACTCATATATTTATATCAAGATCTTGTATTATTATTTTTAATTTTTCTAAATCAATATACGAGAGTATTTGTACTATCCCTACAAAGCTTATGTAACATTTAGTAATTTGGTATTTCTCCTATCTTCTATTGAATCAAAATAGCTCTTCAGTAAACCTATTAAAGGTACACACTATCGTTTGAGCTTGTAAGATGACGTTGATAAAGTGGTTAAATGGATATGTTGAAAGATATTAGATGGTTGTAAACCTTCTTAAGCCTGATATTTGAATTATTCTAGATCAGTGTTACAAAATTAGACAACCATAAATATCCCAGTATAATATTTGAATATTTCAATATGATATTTGATATGTAATTGAATTTCTATATTGGATAAAATATACCTATTGTTGAAATAATAAACAAAATTATTTGTACAGAGTAAAAACAGTATACCACGAAGAGGCGAATACAATGTGTATAGCACTTTCCAGAGCCATGAGCCTGAATTTGATTACCTAAAATCATTAGAGATAGAAGAAAAAATTAATAAAATTAGATGGCTAAAAAGGAAAAACCCTGCCCACTTTTTACTCTCCACGAACGATAAAACAATCAAGTTGTGGAAAGTTAGTGAGAGAGATAAAAGAGTGGAAGGGTATAATACTAAGGAAGAAAGTGGCGCGATCCGTGATCCTGCCTGCATCACTGCCTTGAGGGTAAATATATTTCGATTTGATTTTGATATTTATTATTTATGTGTGCATGTTGCAAACAGACAAATAAGAGTAATTTTTAATATTTATAATTTATATATATATATATATATATATATATATACACACACACACACACACACATTTAATATATATAAAAGTAATTTTTGTAGAAATTTTATTCTCTCTTAAAATGATATAATCTCAAATGATATTAATTATATTCAAGATTTCTCATATGTGTGTGTGTGTGTGTGTATGTATGTATGTATGTATGTATGTATGTATGTATGTATGTATGTATGTATGTATGTATGTATGTATGTATGTATGTACATTATTGCATTATAGGTGCCAACCATAAAACCAATGGAGTTAATGGTGGAGGCATCACCAAGGAGAATATTTGCCAATGCGCACACCTATCACATAAACAGTATAAGTGTCAACAGTGATCAAGAGACATACCTCAGTGCTGATGATCTTAGAATTAATCTTTGGCACCTTGAGATAACTGACCAGAGTTTTAGTATCCTTTTTTTAAACACATGTATACATATGTTTATGTGCATGTATTTATAGTATTTCAATATAATGGAATACAAGATATAATTTTCTTAACTCTTATATACAGATATAGTAGACATTAAACCAACTAATATGGAAGAATTAACGGAGGTTATAACTGCAGCGGAATTTCATCCTGCGGAATGCAATGTATTGGTATACAGTAGTAGTAAGGGAACTATTAGACTTTGCGATATGAGATCCGCTGCTCTGTGCGATCAGCATAGTAAGCTCTTTGAGGAGCCAGAGGATCCAACCAATAGAAGTTTTTTCTCAGAAATTATTTCAAGCATAAGTGATGTGAAGCTCAGTAATTCTGGCAGATACATGATTAGTAGAGACTACCTCAGTGTAAAAGTGTGGGATTTGCAAATGGAAACGAAACCAATCGAATGCTATCCCGTAAGTTTGTGATCCTTTGTAAAGAAAGCAATATTTTTTATATGTACATTCACTAATATAATTTTGTTACAATAGGTACATGAATATTTAAGATCAAAATTATGTTCATTATACGAAAATGACTGCATTTTCGACAAATTTGAATGTTGTTGGAGTGGTAATGACTCGGCTATCATGACGGGCTCGTATAATAATTTCTTTAGAGTATTCGATCGTACGACCAAACGCGATCTCACTTTAGAGGCAGCGCGCGACATTGCCAAACCAAAAACACTCCTGAAGCCAAGAAAGGTTAGTACATTTATAAGATCTTGTTTTATTCATGAAGATTTTTATACTCAATCGAAGATTTACATGTATAGGTATGCACGGGTGGTAAGCGCAAGAAAGATGAGATTAGCGTTGACTGTCTGGACTTCAATAAGAAGATACTTCACACTGCATGGCATCCATCTGAAAATGTGGTGGCTGTCGCTGCTACGAACAATCTCTTCCTATTCCAAGACAAACTCTAGCACATCTGTATGCAAGTATGTCGAGAATTTGAATATTAACAATGATATTTTAGGATGTCTACTCCCCTCAATCTTGTAAAAAAATTTCTTGATTTTTTTTCAAATATTTTTGTTTAAAATTTCAGATAAAAAAATATTTAAAAAATACTTTAGTGCAACCTTTTTTTTAATGTATGTATGTTTTAATATTTTGTATTCGTATGAAGGAAAAACAGAACACTTCAGTTTCAAATGCTAGATTTTTATAAATATACTGGAAAAAATTTTGATCAGTTTCATAAAATAAACATATTTTACTTCGATAACACGTTTTCATTTTTTTAACATTAAAAATTACAATAAAGAATATATATTGTACATTGAATATAATATATAGTGTATATGTTTTAAATATATTTATAAATAAAAATAAAAATAGGTTTAAAATAATAATTACAATTAAGTAATAAAACATGGCAAATAAAAGCCAAGATGCGATATCAATTTCCTTAAAAAATATTACAAGTATGAAAATATTACTTAATATCTAATTTTTAACAAAATGAAATTGAATATTTTGTAATATATTAATAAAAAAGAAAAAAACACCTTTTCTTTTTCTAATACTATAATATCTTGGTTTTTATTTGCCATTTTTTATTACTTAATTGTTATTATTTTAAACCTATTTTTATTTATACGTTAAATAAAAAAGGAAAGATGAAAGACAATTTTTTTTATTTATTTTTTTATTTTTCTAATTACCATGATTTTTACTTGCCATTTTCTGTCAATTAATAAATATATTTATAATATATTTTAAACATACACAATTTTCACAATTTGGTTTATTGGCGGATCATTAATTGCTTATGATATAAGAGCAAACTTGTCAGTCTTTTTTAAACTTGTAAACTGTCGGGAAAGCCACTTTTGTGACTCTGAACAAATCTCGAAGTTCTGCATTATGTATGTTATTTATATAGAAAAATTTTTAGGAAAAAAACCAATATTTTAACGAAAAAATGTCGGCAGTTCTAAAAATTAATAAAATACTTTTCCTTTATTTTTTTCACATTTTCTAGAGAGTAGACATCCCGAATTATTTTCTCGGATTATTTTCAAAATATCGCTATATTCTGATTTGACTCTCTGTAATCATCCATCTCCTTGTAGATTATACAACGGTACATATTAACGTGAGCTAGGCACGTTGAACTGATGAGAGCTCCCAATGCAACCACCGGGTGTCCGAGTAATACTGACGATAGTCGACTGCTAGTCTGTCAGTGGTTGACTGACCGAGGAGTGGTGTACGTAGCGCCGTCCACGCAGCTCACATTCATACATGCTATATACACATACATAGAGACATACAGGATTGCACCTCATACTTTGTCGCGCACATATTTTGTGCATATTGAAAAGAGATGCAAACACGAGATTATACTCGCATAACTCTCCAGGCTATCGAGTTCGCTAGCTCAAATATATTTGCAAATGAAAAGAGACATACGCATTTGGCAGAATATGTGATTCATCTAATTCGCAGACTCGTGTTGGCAGTTAATATGATTTATAAATAACTAATAATTAGTAATTTTTTGTGCTTGTATTATAGAAATTGTGCCATTGTACGGTGCAGTCTATTCGTGATCACTGTAGACCACAGGGTGTTTGATTATCGCATTGGTGAAGTGGACAGCGATGTGAGTAGAATTACGAGTTGCTTGTTAGCTCGTTTTTACGTACGATCAATACGAATACGTGGTATAAAGTATTAAGTTTTTCTTAATTAAATGCCTAACTAGCGCGAGAAAAACGAAATCAGTCGTGCCAACGAAATTAATCTGTAATTATTGTAATATCCTAATTTTATATTGTTACACGCACGATATTTCCCAGTCAACTATAAACGTAAAAAATATGCAACAACCGTGTTGAAGCAAGTTTCCCTTCGCTTTGCAATTAATAATCAACCCGAGCGTGACCTTAAAATTACGAGAATACAGAATAAATAATATTTATCAATAGTTTTGCTTACGAAATCGAGATAATGATCATCGCCAATACAGTTACCATTATCAGCAAGATTGATTTTATTAAACTAATTTCTCTAAATTACACACACACACACACACACACACACACACACATATATATATATATAATATATATATATATATATATATATATATATATATGTATACACACAATTTAATATCACCACATGTTAAAAACATGATAGGCCTATATTTTGGTTAGTTATTTTTACAGATCAGTTATTTGTCTTAGTCGCCAATACGAGTCAAAAATAATGGAAAGTAATCGATTTTTTCTTCCATTATGTCTAAAAAAACTAAATGTTGCTGCATTAAATGTATCGAGCAATAAGTGTGTGGCGCCGATTTAAACCAATGTATATCAATTGTCATTTTCTAAAATTGCCCGATCGGGAGTAAATGGAAATCTGATAGATATGGAATACATTTTTTCTAATCTTATTAATAATTTATTGACACTCTTATACTCTCCTACAGATATAAGGCAGCAATTTCATACATGGATAAAATAAACCTAAAAGTGCATTTGACGATGGTAAGCTGGGCTTGCAGAGTTTATATAAATAAAATATATATTTGCTGAATAATATACACACCAGCATAATGTAACTTTGATAAATATTCAAAAACATAAAACTAGACCGTTTATATTGAAAACTCACACGTTGAATTTTTTAATCGTTTAATTTTTTTAGTCAATTATACGACGCTTATTTATTATATATTATAAAATTTTATTAAGCAACAATAAATATAAAAATATTGAAATAATATATACAAAATATAATATTAAAATCCTCTACAAAATATGATACTAGTATGATATTGATGCAAAATGTGTAATCTACACAAACAATCTACACAAATTGACAAATTTTATACAATAAATAACGCTAATGATAAAATAATAGAAATACTCATAAAAAATTAATCGATAAATATGTGTAAATTATTTAAATTTTTAATATCAGTCATTTAATAATTGCGAGTCATTAAACAATTTAATACACGCGTTTTAAAAGATGCTATACGTTAAATTATATTTTGTACATATATACATATATATAATCGATATTATAATTTCCTAGTATTATTTTTTATATAATATATAGAAACTATACAGAAAATTTAAAAAACAAATTTTATTTTTTTGGAAACATTTTTTTACAAAGGTAAAGTATTGTATTATGTATAACCAAAAATATTTGCGTGTGAGTTTTAAATATGAAAGTTGTGATAGCATAAATCTATTTCTAAAATAAATTATATAGTATGAAAAAACAGCTTCGTGATAATGTAAGAATAAAGTTACAGATTTATATAGGGACAAAATTGAAATATAATGAAAAAATATATATGCACACAAAATGTAATTTTCTATGTTAAAAATAATGCAAAGCTTCTTCATTAAAAAAACTTGCTTTGAAGATCACCAAAATTATAAAAATGATCAAAGTTTAAAATATTAATAAGTTTGATATATGTGTATGTACAAATAATTCTCAACATTGAACAAATTTCCAGGATCTCTTAATTTTTTATAAGAACGAATATAGATAGTTCTTTAAAGAGAGAATACGCATTAGCAGAATTATACCTAAAATTGATTCAATTAAATTTATAAGATCACGATTGATATTGTTAATAATTTGTCGAAATTTGCATAATATTAGTGATTTAAACATTAATGAAAATTTTCATTTTAAATAATACATTCTAATTATATATGTGACACTTTTTATATTTATGCTATTATTTAAACGATTTCATATAAGTACCAGTAAGTTATAATCAAAGATGCTTCGGACATCCTGTGCGCTGAGAGCCAATAAATTGCGTATTATTACGTTTTTTTATAATATAGTGTTTTAATTCCTTGAAATGAATGAACAGAAATACACAAGTATGATATGAATCCATTGAAAATATATATAAGACATTCACGACATACAAAATTGTACAATCTATAAGATATTGCAGAGAGTAAGATGTAAGATATACAGTAAAATCAATTTTATTTTTTTTTATATATTATAATAATTTGCTGCTATATCGATACATTATTATAAATTATTACAAGTGTGTTACAGACATTTATCTTTTTATTTCACTAAATGCTACATATAGCTTTACAAAAAAAATGTAATGATCTGATCGACTCAACAAGATAGATAGGGCGATGCCTGTGATGCTTGACTATATATATAAACTATTGAATTTATTAGGCGATTAAAATACACATAATATTGCGACAAGCAGTCTTGAAGATAAAGCATTGCGAAAAGAAGGGCCACCTATACATAAAATCTACTTATGATCAAATATAAATATATATAATTATATATAGAGAAAAATCCTCTATATATGTTTTTCTTTCTCTTATTTAATCTCTGTACATTAGAATAATTAGAAAAATTTTTGCATTTTTTTCTTTTTATGAAAAATATAAATTTAAAAAAGCTTTTTAAGAAAAACAAAATGCAAAAATTTTTTTTAAATTATTTTTCAATTCTATTTTTTTCATATAGAGATTATACAAAGGCAAGAAAAACATACATGAACATGTTTTATATATAATTATAAATGCTTACATTTGATTTCGTGCCTATACTTTTCTCCTGACTCCTCCACACAAAATTTATAGTTTATTAACGAAAAGTAAAATAATATAAGAAAATAAAAATTTTTTTTTATAAAAAATTTGTCGAAAGAAATTATTTTTTTGAGAAAATTGCAAAATTATAAAAATGCCCTATTATTATTGCATTCGTATACGAGACAATTTCAACGTTGATGCTGAACATGATAGAATCTTGGCACAAGATCTGTTTTTTCGATGTGATGTTAAAAGCTATTGTATTACATATTAATAACAGAAGAGATTGAAGCTCTATTTAACACGATTATGCAGTAATCCGGATGTAAGATTTCTTATAACGAACATAATCGAGTCTCTTCACAACGAGTGAACTTTTTCATGTGCATATATCCAAAAAGAAATACAATCGTTGATCATATGTAAAAAAAAAGAAAAAGAAAAAAAAAGGAAACCTGGACGGTGAATATAGACATTGACGTCAACTATAAAGAAAAAAAATTATGTATGTATATATATACATAATTTTTTTTATACATTATATATATATATACATATATATCACATCAGAGAGAAACAACTTTTATTATACAAATTACAGGGTTGTGCCATAAATTTTAAAATTATGTTTACACGATTTTATGTATTATCTACATCATATTTACATGGAATGTTTTCATACAAACTACTATGTATATATTATTATAAATTATCAATTCAAACAAACAGTAATTATAAAATAGTATTAATGTATAATATTAATATATATATTCTTATATTTTCTTTTTTTTTGTCAGTATGAAATCCAATTTATTAAATCCTTTATTGAGATTTTTTATGGCATAAAGTATAAAAATTAAATTTCGTTTAAACTATGTAATACAACATAACGAAACATACATAGACTGTTATAGTTTACCAATAAATGCTCAACCCTGACAAATTATATTTTTATTTTACGTATATAATTTCCCTAACATAGGTGTCGTGATTGACAAAAACATGAAAAATTTTCGTATAATAAGTGAAGAATAATCATGTTATATTGTTTTGTCGTATCTTTTTTTTCATCTTTTGTTAAAAGTAGTTCCAAAAAATACCGCTCTTTCAGAGAGTCGCGACTTCTGACAGCTGTGATCAGAGTCCCTAGAATATAAAAGAATGAAACGAGTTACGACCAGACGATGGCGTCGTGAACCGTCATAAGAAAACGAGATGTGGTGAACGAATATGCGTGCCTCGCGTTTCGATTCGCGATTCGAGTTATTCAAAGTCATCCATAAATGTTCGTCAAGTCATTGCGGTCAAGTGCACCATTACGAAATGTAACCTGTGAATCGACTTCCTTTCTCGGTGGTTTTCGCCGCTCGGTGAGTTTTCCTCAGCAATTTTTGCGGATAAGATTTTTCATCGTTTGATTTTCGCGAGGAAAAAAATCAGTTTATGTTAATTTTGTGGAAGAAAAAAATATTCCTTATTCTTTCTCACGAGCACGTATTAAATTTGAAAAACTCATATATCATTGTATTGAGAATGGATTTTAAAAGATCCTATTTTGAGGTTATAATTACCGTTAGAATTATTATTTACATTTACCCTTTCTTACGCTTGCCTTTCTTTTCACTGTTACTTTTTTTATGTGATTATATAATATTGTACGTATAATAATATTGTACGTATTGTACGTATAAAGAGAGAAGTGAAACGATTTTTTTCTTTTATTTTCAAAAACATAGTGCCGTTATATTTCGCTTTAATTATTAAAAAATTTAAGCGTGTCTTTGTTATATAACCAAAAGGAATGATTGCTTTTTTATATTAAAGCTGTGTCAATATTATACTTTTAATCCTTAGCAATATTTATTGGTTCTACACTGGATTAAAAATGTAATAAATATTTGACATATAATTTTGAAAGTGGAATAAAGTTATTTTTATTTTTAAATTATACATTATTAAAATATTTTAAAATTATATATAGTTAAATATTTTAATTATGTTTGTTCTGTATACACATACAAGACATATATATATATATATATATATATATATATATATATATATGTATATATATGCGTGTGATTTCTATTTAAAAAACAATCAATAATATAAAAAATATGTGTAATGAAATTAATTTTGTAAATTAATCAAATTATATAAACTAATCAGAAATATTATACATGAGGTTTTTATTTTTATACATGCATATGTATGATGCAATAGATATATGTATGTAGTATACATTTTGACAGGTAACCTTATGCAAAGAAAAAAGAAAGTGTCAAAAATTTTAATTGATGTGGAGTTGAATTTTTCTTAGACAAATCTTACGTATGCATGCATAAAATATTAACTTGAAAATCGGTAAAAAATAATTTTTTTTTAAAGTTTTTTATTTATAATATAATAATATATATTATATATAATATTAAAAAATATATAATATTAAGTATAAATTCTTAATATAATAATATAAATATTCAATATTAAATTAAATATTGAGTATATTTTTTTGTAGACTTATGTATTGTGTAAAAAATAAAATTAATTTTTATGTTGTATTAGGTGAAGCTTTTGAAGTATTTGAATTCCGGAATGCTGCTTCCATATACAATACTAAGCTGTGCATGAAAAACGTGTCTTCCTCGACGTTTTTTAGAACAATATTAACAGAATGGAGACTTCAATGAGAGAAAGGATCCTCAGCTTTGCTGATGTTATAATGAGAGTGCCACCTCTATTTATAATCGATGAGTTACTCAGAATTAGTCTTGGATTACCTAACGACAATATTGTGCTGGAGAGTACTGAAAATAGTTTCAAAACTATCAATGTAGGAATTGTTAATTCTATTTCTGCAGTTACAACAGATTCGTTCCTGATGGAGCAGTTTGACTTCACTCGTTTCGCTTATAAAACTTATTTGATAATCGTATTCAAATTTTTATCCTGTTGTTTGGGTGAGTAAAATTTCTCTATTTGTAATTTTTATAAATTATATATATATATCTTTTTTCCCTTTAATAAAAATCAAGGTTGCAGTCAGTAAATTTACAAAATTGTTTTATGTATGATGGTAAGCACTTTTATTTATATATAAACAAAATTTTTCAAAACATGAGATATTATTTTATATCTCTTTATGTATCTCTATATAATTTTATATCTATTTTGATGAAATGTTTAATAGAAATCTCTGATTCATCCTTGTATTTTATTTATATAAATCTCTATAGAGATTTTTAGATAATTATTGCTATTTTGTACAAATAAAATTTTTCATACTAAGCATGTGAATTTCTGATTGCAGCTTAAACTGTTGAGAAACAAGGAAAAAAGAAAAATTATACATATATATAGATTCAGAAAATATATATTCCTTCACATTTAAAAATTACAAATCGAAATAACATCTATTGTTAAATTTCTCTAAAATTTTCACAAAATTTATATTAAAAATTAATTGTATCTCATAGTTTTATTATATTTTTTCAGGATGCCTTGTAGCTTTATATACATTTATGTTATGTACTAGACATTTAATAATTGTATACTTATACTTAATATCCGTTGGGGTGATATTTGTATCATATTGGTCAAATGTTAGTACAATGAAAGCAATTATAGCTTATATAAATTCTCATGAATCTGCAACCAGCATACTTGACAACATATTATCCCTGAATTTATCAGACGTTCTGTATAATGGTCCAGGCTTACTGATTATTCAAAATTATATACTACAATGTTTGTTGGCCAGCATCTTTTGTTACATTCATCTTGCCCCAAAAAATCCTATAGTACAAAAACTGCTTGTATTGAGTTTTATGTCACCATCTATTTTGGGTATTCATCCCTTACCGGTAAGTTCCGCTTCCCTTTTTTAATGAAATCATAATGTCGATGAAAAAAATAATTTGGAAGAAAAAATATTGTAGGTTTGTTAATAAAATATCAAATGTATATATTTTTTTTCTAGGTACAATATTTATATCATGCGCCAGTATGTGCGACGTTAATTCCATTAGCTGTGTGCAAATTTATCATCTGGTATAATGGCATCTCTATGTTAAAAACACTCTACATGGGCTATCGACATGCGCGCAACTTTATAATCAACTACGGTTTATCTGCTCTCGCGGAAACAGAATGGATGCGTCTAAACGTACCATGCGTACTTCGAACATTCTGGATATTACGAGTGGGAGAACAGGTCATTCAAATTTTGGGAAATCATTATGGCGAAGAAACATTTAATTATTACGTCATGATTAGGACGCTATTGGTAAATGGTTGCGAAACTTTAACAGCTGTTCTCGGTATGACCAGCATAATCTCCTTCATTTGCCATTATATTGGCTGTTTCTTCCAATGGGTACTGTTAACAGAAGATGAGGATGAGAAGAGTATTGGCACAGTGTCCGCTATATTGTTCTACATTCTTGCTTTGCAGACCGGACTGACAAGTCTTGATAGAGAAAAGCGTCTAGTACGATTGTATCGTAATTTCTGCCTATTGTTCACGGCAATTTTACATTTTGTGCACAATATAGTGAATCCGCTTTTAATGTCGCTCAGTGCTTCCCATAATCCAGCTCTACACAGGCATTTGCGAGCTTTGGCAGTTTGTGCCTTTCTTATATTTTTTCCGATATCATTACTTATATTCCTCTGGTCTCACTTTACTGTCAGCACGTGGTTATTGGCCGTATCGGTTTTCAGCATCGAAGTGATAGTCAAAGTAGTGGTCTCGCTTGCAATTTATTCGCTCTTTCTGATTGACGCGTATAGAAGCGCGTTCTGGGAACAATTCGATGATTGTGTATACATTATACGATCATTCGGCAACACTGTAGAATTTGCATTTGGCATTATACTGTTTTTCAATGGTTTCTGGATACTAGTCTTTGAGTCTGGTGGAGCTATTCGTGCCATCATGATGTGTATACATGCTTATTTCAACATTTGGTGCGAAGCAAAGGCCGGATGGAGCGTATTTATGAAGCGACGTACAGCTGTGAACAAGATCAACTCTTTACCAGAAGCAAAAGCCGAGCAGCTTGAAAAACTAGATGATGTTTGCGCAATTTGCTATCAGGAAATGCAGAGTGCCAAGATCACCCAATGTAATCATTATTTTCACGGTGTATGCTTGCGAAAATGGCTATATGTTCAAGATCGATGTCCTCTTTGTCATGATATATTATATAAAGTTGAAAACGTGCAAAGTAGAGACAATGGTATTCTTGAGGAAGACAGAAGAAATCTTATTGAAATGTAAAAGTCACGTTTCGGGTTTATATTATTCTTCAATGATTTCTGGAGACTAAATTTCGAATTTGGTCGTGCCATTATGTACATACATATTTATTTCAACATCTCGTGCAATATATATATATATATATATATATATATATATTTATATATTTATATATGTATATAAAATAAGAAGATATGCGAAATAGATGGCGCTCTTTATCGCAGTTGAAGGAAAAAGAAATAATATTGAAAATAATGTATTTTTGTGCATGCTAAACAAAATTCAAATGTTCAAATTTATCAGAATAATCAAAGACTACTGACTGGATTCAATAGATATACGGCATGTAAATTGATATATAAATATATATTCACAATTTTTAAATAACAAAGCACCGAAAGCCTAGAAAATTTCACTCTTCATAAATCGCTCAGACTTTATTATCACGAAGCGTCGTAAATTTTAAGTAATTGTGTAAGAACTCTCGAGTCTTTCGTCCAATTTTATGTAAAATCTTGTAAATAAACTAGTGCAATTAGGAGAAAAAAACCTATTATTTTGTAAGAAAATACTTGGCACATAATCTTAAATCTTTAGCTCTTTGTCGATTCAATGAGTGTTCACATCGCTAAATGTATTTTTGGATCGATGTTATGTCATGATCATTGTACGCACACATGTGCAAGTATGTGTATATAGTGTGACACTGATATAAGCTTCCCTGTACATGACGTGCTTCCATTTTTCTTAATTATAAGGTCTTCATTTTGCTCGCACTCTAGAATTTTTTGCATTTAAAACAGCTTACATATATATATTCGGGTGTTAAAGAAAGAAAAAACGAAGAATCTGTAAAAAGTGCAAGCAAAACGAACAAACTTATAATGACATACAATTTTCTACTGAATTAAAAGAGATACGTAAGATTTTAAGATTTTATTCTATAAGAGATTTAAATTAAAGACAAAAAGTGTGAATAAAACTTTAATTTTATTACAACAAATCTTTAATTATAATTATTATTATAACTAATCTCCTTCATTTAAGTTATAATTAGGATAAAATAATAGTTTGTTTAAGTAATTTGATATTAAGTGTATGATACAATATTAATGCTTCAAATTTTATGTGATTTTGCTCTTGTGATGATATAATTTAATATATTAATTAATATACTAATTTAATAACTACAATGAAGAAATAGGAATCTCAAAATGAATCAAACTATAAGAGAAGATTGAGATTGCACAATTAATCAACATAAAGAATTTTATTCTTTTTACTTTGATTAGTCAAATTCTATACAATATCAATTTTCTATATTCTGATATTTCTAATCACGCAAGTATAAGAATATATATATGAGATATAAAATAACAAAAAATTATTTAAAAATCTTAAATTAGTATTGTTTAAAATAGATTTAGATTATAAAATGACGTAAAATATTGTAAAGTAATATAATTTTTAACATTTTTATTTATAAGAATATACTTGTATAATATTTTTCTGTTAATTGATGATAGAAAATATTTATAGATAAGAATACTTAAAAGGTGCAAAAATGATTTGATTTCTTGTAATGTTTTTTTATCCATCAAATTTGTTAATAATTGTTCTGATACATTATTTTTTATAAGAATCAATTATATAATCAAACATAAAAATTAAATAATTTTAAAATAAAGAATTGTATTTTCAAATTTTGAACGGATATTCAAAAGAAACAAAATTATCTATTAAATTTTTACAATTTTTTTCTAGTGCTTGAATATATGTCATATATATATCCTTAATTAAAGAGAAAACTGGAGCGAATTATTTTCTTTCGAATTCTCTCGAGTGAGTGATTGTTTCTGCTTCTCTAAACTCGATGGATGATAATATTTTTAAATAAAATTTTTACCCATCCTTCTGTTTTATTCGGAATATTTTTCTTATTTTATTTATAAAATAAGAATGATTTATCAACTTTTTATTTGATTGACAAGTTTCTTAAGACATATATAGGATATATGTTTAAATTTTAAATGTGCTTTAAAAGTTAAGAGATTATTTGTGCCTGTCTCAGTATGAGCTATTAAGTACATATAAAAAAAACTCAATTTTAATTAATTAAAATTAATATTTATTTAAAAATGTTCCTCAAATAGTCTCTAAAGGTGCCTTTACATAGGAGCGTCTGAGCATCGAGCGTTAAAGCGTCAAAAAGTGTGACAAGCGCAGTGTGCCTATGCCAATGTTTCATGCATTCGTGATTAAAAATATTGTTTTTATTGATTTTCAACGTGCACACGTTATATCTTATACAAAGAATACATTGATATGAATAAATAATCCTCCATGACGAACCGGCGCGAGAAAATGTGGAGAAGTGCTCCCCACTTCTCCGGCATTGAAAAGAGAAAGAAACTCATCTTACATCTTTTGTCTTTCTTTTCGTATGCTTAACGCTTATACAATAGATGCTCGGTCTATACTTACTATGTCTATGCTTGACGCTAAACGCTTCCATCTAAAGACGCCTTGATAAAACCAAACTAAAGCCTGCGGCACACCGTACGATTTTTCGTACTAGATCGCATGTGAGCGTCTTAATTGACCAATCGTAATTACGATATTAAAGAATTGTCAAATCATCGTAATGCTCGCATGCAATCCAGCACGAAAACAAGCATCGTGTGCCGCTAGCTTAAGTCCTTTTTAGTT
Source organism: Camponotus floridanus (assembly GCF_003227725.1). Taxonomy (NCBI): domain Eukaryota; kingdom Metazoa; phylum Arthropoda; class Insecta; order Hymenoptera; family Formicidae; genus Camponotus; species Camponotus floridanus. Next base: position 108,301 of record NW_020229814.1, on the reverse strand, counting down.
ATAAACAAGTGCGTCCATATGCACTTCTATCTATTTTGTAATTAATGACTGAAAAATATATAAGGAAGGCCTCTCTACTCTTCCTTTTTCGCCGTGAATCTTTGAAACAGATACACGTGTTTTCTTGAATGTGAAATTCCTCATTTCCATCAAAAAGTAATAAAAGTTTTCCATAAACAAAAGTAATAAAAGTAATAAAAGTTCTCCATAAACATGATATATCTCAAGAAATATAAATATTCTTAAACACACAGGTAAGCTTTTCTCTGTTTTATATTTATTATTATTAATTATTTATTATATAATTAAATAAACTTCAGACATAATTATTATGCCTATGCACACAAATGTATAAATTTCTACATAGCCATAACTATGAGCACGTGGGAGTTTATTTAATTATAAAAGTTTATATAGTTTGTATATATGTATCTGAGTTTATATATAATTATATATATGTATCTGTATATATATAATTATATAACTATATATATATATATATATATATATATATATATATATACCCAGGTAGAAAGCACACGTCATTTTGACGTCCCAAACTGATCATCCCCAACTGATCATTTTTGGTCATATGTCGTCAAAATGTCTGATTTGTTACATGACTTTATATTGGCGTCTTGATATAACATTATTTTGACGTCATTTTTGAGTGATGATTATTTTATTATTAATGTCATTAGTTAGTATATCGATCTCATAAAAAAATCTTTTAAAATTTTTTATATAACATGACTATCGCGATCAGACTTTAACAATTGTTAAAGTAAAATTCACTGTAAAACCAGTAAATTTCACTATAAAATTTATAATTGCTAGTTCGTTTACCGCTATGATCGCTATCTCTCTCGTATTTAGTTTTAGTCATAAGAATTATATAAAGTTTGCAAAGAATGACAGATAAAATTAGAAATATTATTTCGATTTAATTTTTGATACAATCTCAATAGAAAGGCTTCAGATATTGAATCGATCTTATAAGTCGGCAAATAAATGTCTGGCTACTTAATGAAAATTATTCGTTCGTTATCTATTTAAAATAACAAACCAATATATACGTATAATGAAATATAAATGAAATAAAATTTTTAATATAATAAATATTTAGTAAATATACATAAAATTTTTAATTTTATATATATTTATTTACATTTATATATATATTTATTTTTATATTTATTATATTTATATTTATATTTATATTTATTATATTTATATTATATTTATGAAATAGATAGAGAGATGAATTGTAGTTTAATATTACTGACAATAACGAAAGAAATATTATTGATATTGAGAAGTATTACTGAGATATTACTGATTGAAATAGTCAAAATTATTAACTGATTCTTTCAATAAAATATCACTGATTTACAGTGCTGTATTATAACTGCTGTAATTAGTGACTATTTACTGTTTTTCAGTGATAATACACTGGTTCACTTTTAGAGAGTGCTTTATTCGACAACACTATTAAATATATTATTATGCTAAGAAAAAGACTCAAAAAATGGTACATTTTATGACGTTAAAATGCGGTACATGTTATGACGTCAAGAATCTGTGACATTAGACCGTCACTTTTATGTCATAAAAACGCCAATTCGTGAAGAATAAACAGTGAATGACCAATTTGAAAAGTCAAAATGACGTCTGCTTGCTACCTGGGTATACATTATATATATATATATATATATATATATATATATATATATATCCTAACAACACACATGTCTAGAAGATGTCCATAGAATATCTAAAGGACAGCCAAAGAATATTTTATGTCCTCTGGATGTTCTCTCGATGACCTCTGGACATCTTTTGGACATATATAGGGTATATTATTTCAAATATTTTAAAATGAATAGGTACAGACAAAAATTACATCTAACACAAAATTGAATCTTAAATTATTTTCTCTGTTTTTTTCTTTTTATAATGTAGTATCCCTTTCTTGGGCATACAATGCTCCAAATTCAATCAAAATAAATCCTACACCAGAACCGTGGCCATCTGTGTCCGCTTTAAGCTTTTGTTTTGGCGACAGAGTTTGTAAAATATAATCTGTCACAAACTGTCGGCAGAAACCGAGCAAGATCTGCGCATGCAATCTGATGGCAAATTGACAGTAGAACAAGATTTACGTTTACTTTTATTAATGTTATATGATATTTAAATGCAACAAAATTGATTATTACAGGTGCTAAATAAGAATATTATCAGCAAGTTAATTAAAACGCACATCTGCTCGTGGGAACAAAAATGAATTCTACAAATCAACCAATTCTACAAAACAATCAATCCGATTTCAACAAAGTCCTCCAAAGCGTTTCTTTAGGAAGCGAACGACTAGAGGAATTCAACTCAAGAACGGACTCGACCGAAAACTCTCCTAAAGTCCGAGTTAGATACAGCGGAGCAGCCAGGCGACGCTACAAAAAAGAAAAATTTCAGAGGGAGAAGGAGTCTGCCAAAGCCCAAATTTGTCCTATTGAAGTTGTGCCAAATTCTGAAACTGGAGAAGGTGAGGTTCCAGCTGTAACATCTAAACGTGCTTGGCCGGAGCTCAGTACCCCCAGCCCCACTAACATTCAGGACAAACGACCCAAGATCTCATATCAAGAATCCTATGCGCCTAAAGATTCTGTCAAGCTAGATCTCCCTTTAGAGCGCTATCCTGACAAAAGTGAGGCTCCAGCTGTAACATCTAAACGTGCTTGGTCGGAGCTCAGTACTCCCAGCCCCACTGACATTCAGGGCAAACGACCCAAGATCTCCGATCAAGAATCCTATGCGCCTAAAGGTTTTGTCACGCTAGCTCTCACTTTAGAGGGCTATCCTGACAAAAGACTAGGAGTTGGAGAATGTAGCATAATCAGGAAACTAATCAGGGAGCGTATCCTCGAGCTTTCCGAAGATACAAAAGCCCCCACATTCTCCGGCTCCTGGGAGAGAGATGGTGCTTTAGTGTTTACTTGCGTCGATGAGCAATCTGGGGACTGGCTCAAAAACCTTTCCTCCGACTTAAAATTGGGAGAAAATTCCCTATGTGTGCTGTCAGTTGATGAGCTGCCAAAGCGTCATCGAGTGATGGTGCATGTGGAAGAATCAGACGTGTCTGCTGAGGAGGCCTTGAAGCTCCTCGGCAAACAAAATACGGGTCTGGCGACCAATGATTGGATCGTCATCAAGGAGAGCGAAAGTAGGGATGCTACGAACACCCACTTCGCCTGTCTGATTAGGGATCCATCATTGGAAACCCTGAAGGCCTGCAATTTTAAACCTTTCTGCGGTCTTGGACAGGCAACCGTAAGATTGCTGGAAAAAGAGCGCAAAAAGGATTTTCAATCTATTAAGGTGACTATTAAGGAGGAGGTTATCTAATTATGGCAGTCTCTGTAATCCCTTTTATTTAAATTTACTTACATCACAGCAAAGACGCCTCGACTATTCTTGCCAGGAGCATCCCTGCGTTGCACACGCATTGCTATTATTCAGAAACCATGGCTGTTAAATAATGGTTAAAGGTTCGAGCGGCTGTGGAATCATTTTCAAAGTCTGTTCAAACTGCAAACTGAAAACTTTCATTGCGGTTACAGGTTTTAATGCTATTTTCCCAGCTCAATTATGAGGATGGAACTATTCATAGGATTGACTTACATACCCTATGATTCCTGCGATCTATCATCTCAGGGGAAGGAAATTAAAAATCTGATCGAACTTACGTTGAAGAAAAAAGGTTCAACTTCTCTTGCGACGTAAACTCCCATCATATTGATTGGGGGAACTCAGATATCTGTCCGAGAGGAGAAAGCCTGACATGACTTCATCTTGGGATTTATCATCCTCAACAGAAACACGGAACTTTCCTAGACGCTAGAAGACATTACGATTTGTACTAAGGACGTGTTTAACCTGATTGGAGGGTCTTAGATGAACCTTCAGCATCTGATCATAGGCAGATACGTCTTACTCTCCTTATCAACCCTGTTCATGTGAAGGCGAAACCCCAAGAAGATGGATTGGGATAGATTGGATTTGAAGACCAGATTAGCCGTTGTCTCGACCAAATTCCATACCAGGGATTCCATGCCAAAATGGATACATTGACAACCGGCAACTGTGAGCGGAGGAGGTAACAGACATGTGAGTGTAAGCGTATGTGCTTAGCGCTTCATTCGTATAATGTTAGCCGACGATTAACTCAATTTTTAAAAAATAAAATATGAAATCGTTCGTATTTAATTTATAGATTATTGTATTACAATCATTTTTGTTTATTAGTTTATAATTAATTTTTAATCAATTATTTAATTATAAACCATGAAACTAGCCGACATATATTATAAAATAACTTTTTCTTTTTTTAATTAATTGTATTTTGTTTATAGAGTTTTGTGATAAAGCTAAAAAGTTTTGTAGTTTCTTTAAATTGTTTATAATTAATAAATATGTTTATTAAATTATGTATCTAATCGACAAGTTTTGTAGTTTCTTTAAATTGTTTATAATTATTAAATATGTTTATTAAATTCTGTATCTAATCGACAATTAATCAACGATAACTGCTTTTCTGATTGTCGAGGGAAGAATCCGTTAGTCCATATTGTCAATTGGTCAATTAAACACTAGAATCTCGTGATTGATCAATCGTGTTACACTAAGCATTGATTGTTTATTAAGCATGTAATTTATTAGTGGATGTGTATTTTAAAATATTTACAAGTTTATTTGCAATATTTATATAAATTATATAATTATATATTAATTATATATTATATATAATTTGCAATTAACAATTACATATTTTTTCTTAAAAACAACTATGTGTTTTCTTTACACCAATTGATTCCTCACATTATTTTAAGTATAAAAATATCAAGATAAAATAACCGAAAAATAAATATTTTCTTAGATATTTTATGGTTTACATGAAATTAAGAAATTATTTCAAGCATAACTCATAACTCGAAAAGTATTTTAAAAAAATTATAGTCTTTTGGAAAGTTCTTGAGATAAGCTATAAGAATATGCAATGAAAAATAAAGATTCATTTAAAAAAACAAAGTTGAACTCCATATGATCTTGACTTCTCCATTCAAGATCAAACAAATATAACGATTTAATAGAACTTTAAAAACCTTACAACTTTTATTTGAAACATTTTTCCTAAAATACTTTTCTGAAGAGATATTCCAGTGAAAACTTTAAAATAGGACAGCCTATATATATAGATCTGCATTCCCATATTTTTACTATAGCAACGAGTGACGTCAGATGTTGGCAGTTTGAGATTGAAAGGTAACAGGCAACAAGAAATAGTATCTATTCTCTGCTTCTATTGGCGAATATTTTCTATTCCGCGTATTTATTGGTGAATAGTTTCTATTTCCTATTTCTATTACTTGTTATCTAACATTGTGCAAGGGGCTTAATTGAAGAGTAGGATCCAGCCAAGACAGTATATAAAGCGGCGTCTACAAGATTTTAAGGCGTAAGACTTAAGAAATTGACCAATCACAATCGAGAATTCTCTTTATTCTTGACATACAGCATAGAATATTGCAGTAATATTATTAATATTGTTGTAACATTGCAGCAACATTGCAATGTTGCCGCAATATTACTGTAATGTTCTGTGCTGTATGAGAAATTAAATCTTGATTCTTTTATAACTTAAATATATATAATTTATTTTATTTGTTTAATTAACACTATATATGATCAATTAAAAAAATATTATAATAATATAACTAATTTTATATAGAGTATAACTACTATTTTATAACAATATAACATCTTTTAAATTATATGTTACATTTATGAGTGAGAAATTACAATTAACTATAGTAAGTTGTCGGTAACACACTAATGTATATTGCTTGTATATTGCGTTTTATTGCTTTTACATAATATTAATATAATAGTTTTTACTAGGATATTGATTATGTAGGCGGAAACTTAGAATTAATCAATAACTTGCCGGATATATATATATTTATTACGTATAATCTTTTTATTGCTTTTATATTATATTAGTATGACAGTATTTACAGAAAAATATATGTTATCCTTCACTCAACAAAATAATTTTTCTAAAATATCATATGTGAAAGAAATATATTCTTTTTTTTATACGAGAGAAATTAATACAGTAAGGTGCTTCTTCATATGATGTGCGTAGAAAATTATCGTACTTTCGCGCGATTAAAGTAATTCAGTCGACAGTGTGCATATGTGTGTTTATACATGTGAAACTAGCGGGTCAAGGATGGATTATCACGCGGACCCATTAGCCACGTGTCCAAGCCTAGATTTATTAAGAATTTGCGGTATGCGAATGCGTATTTTTGCATTTTCTTGAAAATTATAAAATATATTATACATGTTGTGCAATACACACATATAAAATCGCAATCTTCTTTTGCAATATCTTTTTAAATAGTTTATCTAACCAACATATTTCTTATTACGTAATGTGACATATAAATCATAATATAAATAAACGTATGTGATATATAAATTGACGTCAATAATAATTAATTAAATCTAATTTGATTTGCTTGTTATTGAAACTTGTATATAAAAGTTTAAAACTCGGAATATATTACAGAGGAATAAAAAAATGTGTTCTTTGCCTTGAAATTTTAGATTATAAATGTATTTCTGAAAGAAAAAATATATTTATAAATTTATGACAAATTTAAATAAATTTTAACTTATAACAAATTTATTTCGCTATATTTTGAATCGTAAATTTCGATGGAGAATCACTAATTATTTATATTAATTTAATATCATGCATTTAAATTTACAGTGCCAATATTTTAAAACAGCTGCATATATATGTATGTATATACAAAACAGTTTCATCCCCACTCTGCTTTGTATTTTACAATACGGTAGTTTAGCTCGATCCCAGAAAGTCTCGTCAGTTGCGTGCGTACCGTTGGCGAGTGTGAATCTATTACGTCCTTGTGCGATCATCTACTTCACGAAACAATAAGTAAGCCAACTTTTCTTAAAACCTCTTATTTTAACTCCTAATGTCTTAAAAAATCATCATAAAAAATTTAACGTTTTCTATTTTAAAACATCATATTAGATGGAGAATAAAAATTGAAAAGAAATTATACATGATTGTGATATATTGCAACTTTTTAATTTAATATAACACTTTATTTTTTGCGAAGATCAAGAAAGTTTAAAATTTAAAATAATTAAGAGCAAAGAGAGTTTTATTTTCGAAAATAAAATCAAATTTTATTTACGTAAGACGTCTTTGAATACTTGAGAAGTTTCGTATTGAAAAGTTACTACTATGCGTATACTATGTATATTATGCATATTTAAATCGTATAATAAATGCAATGCTGTACTTATTATTTTGATCGCACATAGTGTATAAGATTCGATATTATTCGAAAAAATATTGCGGATTTTATATTAGTGACAAATGACAAATGACGAACTACGCACATTGCACAAGCGATTCAATATGTCTGCACATTTAAGAAAATAATTAATAGAGGAAATTTTTAAGCAAAGCTTGCTTGAGATTTGATTATGTAAGTGTGTAAGTTGTTTTTTGTTTTTGATAATTATTTAATTACAAAGACTATGCCAATAAGATATATGACACAATATGTCTTATAACATTATAATGCAATGAGAAATATATATATATGTATATGTGTGTGTGTGTGTGTGTGTGTGTGTGTGTGTGTGTAAATATAATACACACACAGACAGATATATATAGGTATATTGTTTTCGCGCGAGATAATTTAACTTAAAAATTGGAAAATAATAACACATTATATTACATTTCAAAAATACATAATATATAATATTATTAATTTTTTTAAAATAATTAAATAATATTTGATTTGTAAATTAATAAAATTGTTTTACATTTTTAATTAAATAAAATTAAATAAAATTTGAATTAAATTGTTTAACATTTTTTACTTTAACTATACTTTATTTCTATCTGAATAATGCTGCTCTACATACACTATCGCTATATCGATGATGAGGATAGCGGGACAACTGTGGAAGCATTTCTTACTAGTGGGCACACGAGAAGAGAATCTTTTTTCATAGTGTATGCAAGAACGATACTAGAAAATGAAGCATTAATTCATGAAGCGATTTTCGCATTGCTAATTATAATCTGCATATCAATTCGACATAATCTATTATTAAAAGGAATTCTATTCACAGATTTACATCTATAGTGTAGGAGATGCTAATAGAACAATTAATTGTTGCATATGACATATATTTTTTTGCATTTTTAGTAATTTTATTTAATTGTTTTATAAAAAGATGATACTTTGCGGTAAGAGATTTGTTCTATCTTTTTTTTCTCTTCAAGAGTCTACAATTTATTACTCAATTCTAATATATATAAACAACATTTGAATTAAGCATGTATTAGTGTGTACGTTTAGAAATCCAATTGAAAATATTGGATCAAGATCAAGTTCGAAATAATTCAAGATCAAGTTCTTGAATTATAAGTTACGAATTGTATGTACAATTATATGAATTTAAGAGGATCTACGATTTTTAAAATTATTTAAAAAATAGAATTTTGAATTTTTTTTAAGAAGCTGTGTGTATATAAATTTATATATATATCAATTTATTTTTTGATTAATAAAAATTGTGCATTTGTTAGCTACTAACATAAATTCAATAATGTATAATAGACCATTATAGATATCAAGAAAAAATAATGTATAAAAAAATGTATATATATTATCAAGTTTCCAATTTTTCCAAAATCATTTTGCTTAATCGCAACTTTATGTCAACAAGTTTTTATATTATTGTATTGCTTTTATATTCTTGTGTTTTTATATTATTGTATTGTTTTTATATTATTATGTTTTTATATTATTATAAGTTTTTATGTTTTGTATTATTTTTATATTATTTTATATTTTGAAATTTCGTTTTTACGTTTTTGAGAAATTATTTAATCTTTTGAATAATATCATGATACATATTTTCCAATAAAATATATTTCGTATATATATATATATATATATATATATATATATATATATATGTACATACGGTAATTATGCACTTTACGGACGATCTCTCCGATTTAAATTATCTTGACATATGTTGTCGAGTGACAAGTTTGATACTCACTCTCCTGAGTAAGTATCAATGGTTTTAAGTTGTTCACTATTTATTAAAAAGTTATTCGGTCGTCCGTAAAGTGCATAATTACCATACACACACACATACACACACACACACACACATAGATTTATACATTCACATTCACACGTACACACACATGTGTTTTTTTCACAGTGAGATTATCGTACAGCTTATAATCATGGGATCTTTATCGAATTAATTAGAAGCAAGGAACAAAAAGTTTCTTGATTAAAACTAATGTTGTGAAGGCGACTGGTCTTAATTCTAGACTTTCTCGTTAATGAAATCTAGTGAGTGTTATCGTCATTATTTGTAAACGTTGGCAGTACATTATATCTATACGTAATGATTTTCCTCAGTAAAATCTATTTTTAATGAATTTTAATTTAACATTCTACACATACACACACACACACCACACATATCCTTTCTTTTCTCTTTTCTTTCTGACATATATACATATATATATATGTCAGAAAGAAAAGAGAAAAGAAAGGAAAAATGGAGAAAAGAAGAAGGAAGTAAAGCGTGGAGAAAAAAAATAGGAGGGGGAAGTGAGAGGAGAGAGAGAGGGAGAGAGAGAGAGAGAGAGAAAGTATGAATATAAAAATCTGTATTTTTTGAAAATTTATTCTTATATTGAGTAACACGTCGAAAATTTCTTGTATTGCACATCATAATTCCACACGTTGCATGACGAAAGTCATTATTTTAATAGCTCGGAAATTTGCCATGAGTTGAAGAGATAGTTAAGGATCAACCATGATTTGGTAATTTTCTCAGCAACGGATAAGAAAAGCAGAAGGAAAAAGAAAATATATTTCAAATAATTGAGAGAATATATATACATATATATAAGGAACTTGCGGAGCGATTTGAGTAGATTTGAGTAACCCAGTTTGAAGAAAAAAAATATTAAAAATGCAAAATGTCGTCTGTTATTGCCAATTTTTGCATGTTATGTTTGCACTTACAGTACTGTGCTTACGATATTACATATATGCAAATATATATTTAATGCGTTATGAATAGTTTCCGCGCAAAAAAATTTACACCGTTGTTGCGGGAATCCCTATTCTGTACATTAATTTTTCAAGTCAGTACAATCAGTAGCAATCTTGAAACTTGATCACACTCATTAATTTGAGTACTGCTCCACATATATTTTCATTACGTACTAATATCACAGGTCTTCTATGCATAGTGACAAGATCACATGGTGGCACGCGCAGAAAACAGTGTCGTGCGTATTAAGTTTAAGTAGCTTGTGCTGTAGAAAGAGTATCAGTTAATTTTTATTTTCTGAAAATTTTTCTTCTAGAGGGGGACTGAAGTTAATTATACTCGGTCAATATAATATATTTATGTAATTGCAATCGCATTCGCTGGATATTAGATAAATTAGGAAAATTAAAAAAAGGTCAAAATTGTCAATTTGACTCCGCGAGTAATATGGATATCTTAGAAAGCAGAAACGAAAGAAGTGAATCGGATTTTGTGGAACAAGAATTATTGATTCAAATTTTCGAACGGTATATTTGACTCTAATTTATTGGCAATTGTGAGAGCTCCTTATCAGGAGTCACTTGTTAGATGAAAAAGAGCTGCACGTAGAGTAAGAGGAGATTGCGGGAGCAAGAAAGCGAAGCAATTACTCTTCGCCTCTCCGCTTAGATTGTTCAAGTAGTTTTATTATTACTCTTTTTGCGGACATAAAAGTCGGTCGCCTTGTCGGACCCGTTGCACGGTCCGACGAACTTTTCCCACGATCAATTGACATTCAATAATTTCATTTGATCTTTTTCCTCGTAACTGTTTATCTCAAATGGTTAATTGGCGATTATCAATGCCAGATTCGTGCTGCTGCAAGTATCTAATATCGTCAGAAGAAAAAAGATCTGAAATATAAAGATAAGAAATATCTTTATAAAAAAAATTAAATTAAAATTAAAAAGAAGGTTAAAATATAAGATTAAAGATAATTTTTATAATTATATTAATAAACATGAAGAATATTTCTATCTTTAAAATAGTTAATTCTTATTAACTTTGATATAAGAAAAAATGCATTTTATTTTTAAAATGTCGTGTAAATGTATTGACAATTTTTGTTTTGTGTATGGATTTTCATTTCAGAAATGTCTAATTTCCTTAATCAAGACAGCATATCACTATTTGATAGAAAATGATTAGTGAATTCTGCACTACATCGCACTAAAAGCAGTACTAAAAGCTGACATGTATGAAATTATTTAAATAAAAGAGGAAACAATTTAAGTAATAAAACAAATTAAACAATTTAAGTAATAAAATTCATTCATAATGTATATTGTCACTTTTTTAACAGAATATACATTATTTCTTCATCAAAGTTTACATATTGTTATTATATTTAAATATTTTTCATATATAGCTATCTTTAATAGGTACTGGTGCAGTAATGTGAGTGATTGAATTTGTATTGCTGTAAAAGAATGTGTCCTGAGCATATATTTTCTAATTCATATGCAGTAAATCTCCGATTGAGAAATAAAATATTTCTAATCAATTCCTGTCGCCATTAGTATAATATGACAAGAGTTTAAAGATCATGTAAGTGAATGTTATTTTTCCTTTCACTATAAAATATTGAAAAAAATGGATTATGACTATAAATATTTTATCAGTTGACATGACCAATATGCAGAATGATATGAAGATTTGCGTAATCTTATTCCATTAGAATTTTATTCTAGACTTTAATAAAAACGAAAATTGATCGAGAAACGTTGTTTAAATTGTTTAAATTTTAATATTAAATTTTAATAAATTTTCCCACAAAATTTATTAAATTAAGTACTTTAATTAAAAATTGAATATATTATATTTCAAAATTTAAAGCTAATAAAAATAAAACATTGTCATATTCTTTTTTCTCGTCTTATTTTTAATAAGAATTGATTAATTATAAAAAAAAAGGAAAAAAAATTTTGATTTTCTGTATGTATCAATTATTTATATTATATAAGATTTAATTTAATTAAAATTTAATTTAAAATTAAATTTTAATTTAATTAAAATGTTTAAGAAAGATTCGCGATAAGAATCGATTGCAAATGAAAATCGCATACGACATACGAGATATTGTATTCGCATAAGTTTCTGCCAAGCAGAGATTTTCAAGATGTCGACGGTCACTTTGATTAAGGAATCGAAAAACAGAAGTTCACAGAGTTATGCTGACGATTCCCCTAGCAAAATCTCAGGATATCGTGGCATTGAACACTCGGATTTACCATACTTGGAACATCTGATACGTCCGATAACTTACGAAATTTTCGGAGACGTAGAATTGGAACGACTCTAGTATTTATAGCGAATTATGTCGAGGCTTGCTCTTTCTTATATGTTGGCAAAATATAAATCGCACTTTCGAAGTACCATTATATAAAATTTGTAGCGAAACTTCTTGTCTCTCGATAATCCAATACAACGATAGACATGATATCGTTTCGGGGATATGCCTTTGCAATTATCCCAATATTCCATCTGTACCACCATGCGATTGGTTGACTTGGTTAAAAACGATTTATGGGTAATCTTTTTTCCATCTTCAACACTTTATTAGAAAATAACGAAAACCTTTTAATAAAATAATGTCGATTGATTGATTTCCTAAATATCAAACGAACTTTATTCAACTGGCATTCTTTTTCGAAAAGAATTCCTGCTGCCACAGAAAGAAACACGATGTTCGTACATTTGTTGGTGTGGGATGAACGTTATTCAAATGGGTTTTTGAAGGAACTATTGGCCACGATTTTTGACATTACCACCTATTGCCAATATGTAATCCTCATAGTACCTCCTCGGGTTATACTAAGTAATTCTTTTTATCGATTTATATTCCTCAAGTCAAGTTTTTGACGCGTTAATAAATTATGCTCGAATAGTTTATTAATTCAAAATTTGTATCATCACATTTTTTAGCGGATATATTTGAGCGAGAGATGACAAGAGTGCTGGCTAAACACGCGCGACACACCGACTCGTTGCAATTTTTATATTTGAACGATCGACAACGATTACGTCCCAAATTAAAGATACGGAGGGTTGTGTGAGTAAATTTTGGTAGATGAAAAAATAAAAGAATTCCCCAGCTTACTGCGATTTTCATTTACAACTTATGCACAAATAGGATTTATTATATTAAAATAGAAGCTAAAATGACTATTTTTTAATATAGCCAAGAAGATTGATGCACTTATCCTATCTTGGCAGGAGTTTGAAGATTCACTTTCAGTAAAAATCAGGCTTTTGATGTATATTTTTGAACAACATTTTACTTATTTAACTGACATCTTTTTCCAAAAAGAATTCCTGCTGCCACGGAAAGAAACACAATGTTTGTACACTTGTTGGTGTGGAATGAATTATTCAAATGATTTCCCGAATTTGTACTGTTACATCAAGTAGATAATTCGAGAAAAAAAGGCTTAATCTTTTTCTTGTGAATTTTTCTTACAATAATGCCAAATCTTATTCTGCTCATCAAACTCAGGAATTTTTGTAATTATTTGACTGGAACATTATGAAACATCCTCTTTACTCGGATCTAGTTCTTTCCGATTTGTTTGAACTGCTGAAGAAACATTTTTAGAGAAAGACGATTTTACAGCGGCATAGAATATTGTTCAAAAATAGTTAAACATCAAAAGCTCGGATTTTGATCAAGAATCTTAAATTCGTGATTGGGATAATTGCATCAATCTTCTCGTAGACTATGGATCATTAGTTTCCATTTTAATATAATAATTAAAATTATTTCATTTATGCATCAATAGTAAATAAAATGTGTAATAAAATAGGGAGTTTTTTGATCCATCTTAATAAAATTCGCTATTTTTTGCGAAAGCCAACATATATTTATGACATAACAATGTAGCGAGGAGGATAACGATGATGTAATATCGATTATCGGCGGTGAAGATATACATCTGAGAGAACTTTATGGGGAGTATTACATCAGCGAAATAATTCGTTATCCGGATAATTGTCGTCAATTGATCATCGGAGAAGACGCCGATGGCTCGGTAGCAGGTGTTATGTGTCTCAATTCCACAATTGACGTTGATCTGTTGAATGAGAATTTTGAATTGACTCCGTATAACAATTTAAGAAAGTTACATGAAAATGGTAAAACATCAATTGATTTCGCCGTGATCATTCATGCGAATTTCTTCAAGCTTTTATATTTGTTAGAATCGCAAGAATATGGGCAGCAACGATTCAATCGGAGTTTGAATGATGATACATCAGGAATAATCAAAGCAACTCGAGATGAAAGAAATTTCGAAAAGAGAGGTTAATGTTTTATCAATAATCAAATTTGATACTTAATATATGATAAACTTTATATACGATATTGAAAGCTTTTAATAATTTAAGAAAGCTATAACTTCGAAGGATCGAATAGAAGAGATGGAAATGAAATTTCTCTCGTAGGTAAAAATGATTAAGCAAACTTCCTATTCTTAATACTTCCTTTCATTCCCTTTTCTATTCCAATTATCAATTCAAGAGGAGAAATATTTAAATACAATATTAATTATCGATATAGACAATAAAGGTAGACTCTTGATTTTTAAGAGAAATGACAAACGACTGATTTCTGCTTCGGTTAGATTCAATTATATTTAATTTACATATATTTGAGCTTGTATAAGAGAGTAGCATGTTCCAATATATTGAACGTTATTTAACCATTTCGAAGTCAGTATATTGTCGCTCTTATTACTATTATCATTTTCCCTTCGTAAACGGCGCCATATTTCATATGTCTCTGATTCTAATACCATATGTGCAAAATGAAATATGTTTTCATCATGTGCATATAAATATTTCATTCTACATATATGTAACTAATTGTGTAAATGGCAATCGTGACATAGGAAAAAACTACGCAAGAAAAACTTTGCAAAGAATTATAGATTCATAATTTAACTGCAATTCTGTTTATCATGATTCTCTTTAGGATTTATGAAAGATATAAAAACGGGGGAGCGGGGGAGTATGAAATGAGAAGTTATGATAACTATTTCAATGTTAATAATTATATAACGCATGATAGCTTCTTTGCAAGAAAGATAAATATTCTATTTGTTAAAGATAATAAGATGATGCAAACGCAACTCATTCATGATGATGTTCTGCTAATACGTCCGACATATCACGGTGAAATAAACGCTTTCGTTTTGGAAATTTTTGCTACACGTGATGAGATGAGGCCTCATTGGTCATATGATTTCTTGGAAGCTGCTTTTGACTGTTTTCCACATTTAGAGTACTGCGCGATTTCTCTCCCTTTTTCGCATCCAAACTATCAGTTTCTTCAACATTTTACGGTATTTGTCATAACAATCATTTTGACTATTAAATATGTTATAACAAAGAAGAAAAAAATAGTATATTATGTTTTCAATCGAAAACAATCTCATATACAATATAGCGTGTACCATTGAAATATGACAAAGATTTCCCGATGACGTTATATATTGTACATCGAGCGCTTCTTCGCAAAAAGATAAAGTGTCGTCGCGCTCAAATACGAGATCGAAAGTGTGTACAGGAACTTTTATTCACTATACCGAAATACAACGAAGTTTTGACCGACTTTGATTTTGCGATGAATCCTTTGCAGCTCGATCTAGATTGTTTCGTTTTCGAATGTAACGATACAATGATCGGACTCGCTATATTACGGTTATTATGTGTATACCAATATAGTTTTTTTTAATATTAATGTGAATACAAATATTTTTTTCATCTTATTGTAGGGCCGAAAAGCAGATTAATTTCATTAAAAAACATTACCATATAGAAGATTACGTGTCTATGCGGAGTATTCCTCAAGATAATTACGGACGCCTCTTGCATTTTGTTCTCATGCCGATTTTCTCCGCTTACCATCGTTTCTTTTTCCGCGAGATCACTCGTTTAAGCGAGTTAACGGTAATCTTCTATCGACTTCATCACGAAGATGAGAGTGCATTGGTGAGGTTTATGATAATATTCGAATCATGATTCAGAAAATTCAATCTAGCAATATAAAAAATTGATTAAACTTTTCGGAATTTCTTTTGAAGAATATTAGAAATTAATTTTTTGGACAGTTTTATATGTTATTAATATTTAGATCAGTATATATGTATGTCAGTATTTTTAAATCTTAAATATTTTTTGATTAATGCAAATCTCTGCGAGAATAGCAGAGACTTTCGAAAAATTAATTCATAATTCGGTATAATTGTCTGAAATGAATATAAAGGCTTATTCTATATAATATTTATATGATATTGAACGTAATTTAATTAGAGAAAATTGAAAAATAACAAAAGTAATATTATTTTTAAATTTGATATTTTAATTTGAAAAGTAATGTCATTTTAAAATTAAATATTTCATTCAATTTTGCTGAAATTTATTTATTTCTCAAAGATTAGAAAAATATTAAGTATTAATTCTATTTTATTAAGTTCAGTAAAGTAATTCAAAAACGTATTCTCTTTCATTTAAAAAATAATTTATCTATTAATTTTCAAAATATCCGCCACATCAACTTTAAAAATAGTATTTTGAGAAAAACGCGTTTGCAAGTGCATTTAAAGATCTGTGTATTATCCTATTCAAAGTGTTATAATTTCATCAACTTTGTAATTTTTCAAAATTTGAAAAATATATTTTTCAGAAAATTATTATATTTTTAGAAAATGTAAAAAAATCCTTTTTTGATCTTTAAAGCAAATTGGGTCTTTAAGCAAAAGTGTTTTTAATCATTCTAGTTTATTACAACATGGAAGTTTATATTATTTGATTAAAAAAAGTCACATACACACACACATAATATTAAAAAATAATATTAAATCATAAAAATTAAATTATAATATTAAATCATAAAAATTATAAATATAAAAGGATAACTGATAAAATGTTAAGATAGCGTTATTTGCAGACACGAATGCATCCTTTGGTGTCTTGTTTGGACGATATGATTCCAGTTAATCCTCGTAAACAAGCTGAATATAAATTTCCAATTATTTCGGAAAATCTTGATAGCTGCAAAAATGACGTAAGAAATGAAGATAATGATAACAATAAATTCTCTTTATTTGTAACGTCGCCAAGATTGGCAATGATGCCACGTGTAATTATTGATATGAAGATCGTCATTGTTGGCGCATCGGAATGTGGAATTGCTTTTGCGGAATATCTTGCTTTACTATTTTTTATTAATATTTTTTTTTTTTCTTATAATATTTTTAATATATAATACATTATGATTAAAAAATCAATAACAAAATAAAAAAAAAATAAATCATAAAAAAAAAAAAAAAAAAAAAAAAAAAAATAATATAAAATTTAAGATACGTATTGCAGACACGAATGCATCCTTTGGTGTCTTGTTTGGACGATATGATTCCAGTTAATCCTCGAAACAAGCTGAATAAATTTCAATATTCGGAAAATCTTGATAGCTGCAAAAATGACGTAAGAAATGAAGATAATGATAACAATAAATTCTCTTTATTTGTAACGTCGCCAAGATTGGCAATGATGCCACGTGTAATTATTGATATGAAGATCGTCATTGTTGGCGCATCGGAATGTGGAATTGCTTTTGCGGAATATCTTGCTTTACGGTAAAGTTTTCTTAGCTATAACATATGTATCATTATACATATTTAATATACATATATAATAATTTTTTATTTAATATACATATATAATAATTTTCTCTTAATCATTCGTAATATTGAATTACGTGATAGATCAATGCAACATTATATACAATTCACAAATCTTACATTAATATCGCCACATGGTATACCCTTTGATAATAAACCAAGTCGTGCAGAGATACGTCTACTTCCATTTAAAGGAAAATTTTGCTTAGAATATCGTTGTTGTATGACTGCGAGTGCTTGGATCAATATTGTTTATGGGACTATGATAGAGATTAACAGGTGATAGTAAAGCTGTTTTAATTATATATTATATGTATTTTTTTAACATGAATAGTGATAATAATTCAAAAAATTATTCCCCCATTTTCTCTCCAAATTCTCATTATGAAGTTGCTCAGTTTTATGCATAATTATCGTTTTTTTTTATATATATTCTTATTTTCTCTTTTTCTTATAATTGATCGCTTTAATATAAATCACATGTATACATAAAATACATATGTATTCGCTCTAGGAAAGAAAAATATGTGAATGTGCTGAATCAAGGAAATATTACATACGACTATTTGGTTTTAACATGCGGCTTACAATATCAAAGATCAATGTTACAAGAAACATCAAAAATGTGAGAACGAGAATAAATATGTCCACATTAATATAAAATAAATGTGACTTGTAACATAGTATTATTATATTACAGTATTATACAATATTTTATATAAATTTTTTTTATATAAATTTTTTTATATAAATTTTATATTTTATAAAAATTTATTATATATTATATATAATTTGTCTAAGGATGAATACAGAAGAGCTAATACCATGGAATTGTCTTACTGTAAATGATGATACGGAAGCTTCTATATGCTTGAGAAAAATTCGGCTATTAACAAACAATCTTACAGAAAGAAGTAAGTGCAACGCAATTTAATCAAGTTGCTATTTTGCAATATTCTGATAATGCCTGATTCCATTAGAAGCAATACTTTTTTACGGTTGTAATATTGATTGTTACTGCGCACTTGGTGGTTTGATCAAGTTCGGTGTAAAGCCTTCGTGGATCACGTTAATCAAGCCGATCCTGAACTCTCACAACACGCATGACAAAATCTTTTTTGGCAATTGCGAAGTATGATTAAAAGGATATAATGTCACGTGTAGTTTGATACTTATCTAATTATATTTCTTTAAAAATATACTGAAAAAAATTATATTCAGAATGTCTCACAATATGAAATCCATTTCAGGAATGTGATTTAACATTTGAAAACAAGTGTATATAAACATGTGTCTTTTAACTTTTCTTATTGTTTTTAAATATTGTATTAAATTCATTCTTGAAGTGGGTCCCACATATTATGGAATATCCTTTTTATCAATCTGATAAATAGTTCACTATATTTTTCTTGAAAGGCTAGGCTAGAAATAAGAGAAGACATCCATTATCAAAATTATAAACCAATAAAAAGAAATACTATGATGACTTTAAGTAAATAAAACTTTGAATATCCACATTCCTTGGTTTCTCAAAATTTTTATTTTTAAATAGGAAGGAATGCTTTTGAATCACTTCGATACAATATTCAACAAGCTTAATAACTTTTGTATCAGAGTATCTTTTCGAAAAGTCAACCGTTGTCGAAATTTATAAAATTAGAAGTTAGAATAAAAATTTAGAACAGATTTTTTTATTATAGTGTTTTATTAAGTGTCCGTTGTAAATTATTAACATATCAAAAGTGTCTTCATTAGAATATAACATTTTTAAAAAATTGAATTATTAAATATTGGAAATGCAAAAGGAATGTTTGTTTGCAGCATGATTTGTGTAGTTGTCGATTATACAATTACAACTCAAATGTGAATATCAAAACGCCTTAGTTTTCAAACTACAAAGGAAGAATTCAATGTTTCCGAACAAATAAGTCAATAGAGATGGTCCTACATTATCCTTATAAAATCACTCGGTGAATTTTCATCTTGATTTCTAATTTTGCAAATATCTCGATTGATTTTTCGAAAAAATATTCTGATATAAAAGTTATTAAACTCATTGATAAATAACTCATAAGCATCCTTTCCTATTTAAAAAAAGAAAATTTTAGTTGATACTGGAGAAGAAGGACTCAAAGTCACAGTGTATCCCTTTACTTGTGTTTTATTTGTTGCATCTAATTTAGATAATAAATGTTTCCTATATATTTAACTGTTTTTAAGAAAAATGTGATGAAGTTTTTATCAGACTCACTCAGTATATAGAACTAATATCATCGTAAGAAAACACGATAATATTATGCTCGTAAGGTGGACAAAGCAGTGACAAACGCTATTTTACGAGACGAGATTCAAATTTTATCCGAATGGAACATGATCGATTGGATTCTGACAAAAGATAACGATGGAAAACTGATGATCGAAAGTATCGCGATCGAAAAAGAGGGCAAAGTAAGAAAGTTGGTTTGCGATGCTCTCTTTAATTTTTATGAGAAAACGATTGATTTAAATGCATTTTCAGGTAATATTCACTATTGACAAGTTTAAAGCTGCGTTTTATCGTGATTTTTTATAAGATTTTACGGTTTCAGCATTTAGTCATGCCGGCCTCGTTTTCGATGGTTTGCTAGTAATAGATTCCGAGTGTCGTACCAATGATCCGTTTATTTTCGCCGCAGGTACCATGACGAAATATTCCAGAAAGTTTTATGCCGAATCGTGGCAGCACAAGTATTACAATAGTGTAGAAATTGGAGAGAGGGTTAGTATAAAATAATGTTCTATTTTTTTTTAGAAAGTGCAATATTGTCGATTATTTCTACATTCGCATATTTTCCATATTTGTTTTATATCGAAAGCTCGCCCAAATTTTATTAAGAGTGATCGATATTCATCAACGAGACAAACAGAAGGAAGAAAGAGAATATTTGACATTCTCAGTATTTCGTAAACCTATCGTGATTGCATGCATGTTGCCGGGCGATTATTATTATTTGCACGTACACAAACCAGGAGAGAAAACTTGGGACGAAATAACAAATAAAGATGTGAGTCTTAGAGCTGAATTAGTTGGAACGCAAATAAAAATGTTACAATGTCAGTATTTATGAATTTTGGTTGAAAATATCCGTATAAATAATTGCATTAACATAGTCTTTTCATCATGCAGAGCGAAATGTTTGTAACTGGTTCTTGCGCATCTGAAATTGGGTACTTCCGTATTGGATTAAACGAGTATAACTCGGTGGAAACTGTAACGTGTATTAATAGAAAGGTGGTCTTACTTTAATTTATTTATTACTTTTATTAATTTATATACTTTTTTACTTGCCATTTGAAAAGTGTAGATGTTTTTCATCTCATAATTATTTTTTAGATATTTCAAGTACAGAATATGATCGCTTTGTATGGGAAACACGAGAGTATGTTGAACGAATTAAAATTCCGTTTTCGAGTAAGAATAATTAATAATAATTTAAAAAGCAATTTGTTAAATTACATGCTTTATATTTATAAATTTCTCATAATAATTATATTATTTTCGCCTGATTAGAGTTTATATATCTCGGACTTTTACGCGTACTTTCGCGAACCTTGGGCTGCAGCAATTTTTCATGATAAATTTGAGTGCCTGCGAGTTGAAAATCGGGCAACTTTGCTATCACAGATGGTAATATGTCCTTTTCGATATATCCTTTGTACATCGATATTTATGTCGTACTTATTTTTTGGCTCTGGCATAGAATTTTTACGGTGATTCCTTGATTGATGAATGCATGCGCGCTTTAATTAAATCTAACTGGAAAGCGGTGAGTGATTTTAACTACAGGTTTCTATTATCAAAAACATGCGTATTCTCTTCTGTTATAAGGACTAGCAATGTCATAAAATTGAAAAAAAAATCGATATTTGAATGTAGATATCCGAAAAAGATCGACGTTACATCGAATACAAGTATACTGGTTCGATTTATCATCGAGAACTCGAAGACAATCTTATGAATTTTTTGGAATTTTGCGAAGATGATTTATCGATGTATTGTACACCGCATAGACAACGCGAAATGTATATGGACATCAAGGAGAGTCCCTTATATTTCGATCAATAGAATATTTTTATGAACTTTCAGAAAAGAATTTGAAAATAAATAGAAATGGAACAATATCTATACTATTTTTAATTATGAAAATGAGAGGATAATTTCCTTCGATAACTTTGGTGACATATTAAAAATATTTTTCGAAGATATTTCGAATGCTGAGATTGATAATAAATACAAAAAAAATTTTGGCGATTATTTCTTTTCGAATTATAAAAATAGTAAACAATATAGTATATATAAATATAAAACAAAAAAATAAAATAAAAAAATTAAATCAATTTGACATTATTTTGTGTCCACATATCTATTATCAAAAACATGCGTATTCTCTTCTGTTATAAGGGCTAGCAATTAATGCCATAAAATTGAAAAAAAATCAATATTTGAATGTAGATATCGGAAAAAGATCGACGTTACATCGAATACAAGTATACTGGCTCGATTTATCATCGAGAACTCGAAGACAATTTTATATAATTAACAAAATTATTTAATAAATATAAAACCGTAATTTAATAAATATTAAATTGTATGAGTTAAACTGGAGTTTTTAGAATGATATTTTTTGGAAACGCGAAAATGAAGAAAGCTTTGATCTTTTCTCGTCCATCATTTTCAGAAACGCGTTCGATTGAGATTAAATATAGGACTCTACAATTTTTAATTTCTTTATATTTTTAATAGACTTATTAATTTCAAATAAAGGGAAAAAATAAATTATATATATTATTTAAATGAAATTGCAAGTAAATTTAAAATTATTAATTTCTAAAAAAATACTTACATTTTATATTTACTTTCTTTCACAATAACACATAATTAACTTTCAATTTTGTAATTTTAAACAAATATAAGTAAGTGATAAATATTTGTATATAGAAATTTTTAATTCTCTATTTAGATTTCTAAGTTTATTGCAATAAAAAAAATCGATTATAGTAACACTATGTGCTCGATATCTAAACAAGTCGCTGTATGCATATGCGAAGGTTGCATCAACTATCGACAAGCGATGATGATAGATTATAGAAGGTGGTCACGCCTCATTTCTGCACGTAAACATTTCATTTGAATCAAGATAAGAGCGGCTTATGCGATCGTAAAAGTCATCCTCTCGATAAACGCGTCTATGTCTACTTACTTAGTATGCGATTCGATCTGTGTAGGTCAAGTTTATTATTCCGCCAAGTTGTTCCGTAACTAGCGCGGCGTCTCTCAAGGCATTTGTAATGTCACATCACTACGCATTACCTTACACTACACGCCGCAAGAGGTTTTAGGAAGGTCATTATAGAAACACAGGCATGGGTCCAAGAAAGTCGCGATGTAGACATTTTAATATCTTAATATATTAATCAAGGGGTAAGTTTATATATTTTATAAACTAAATTAAGTTAAAGTTAATGGGTTAAAAAATTAATTTAGTTATGTTAAAAGTTATACAAATAAAAAATTAACTCAATAAAAGTTACGTTAAGATTAAATTAACGTTAGTTAAGATAAAAGTTAAAATTTTGAAAAGCATTATTTCACTTTATATTAAATTAGATTGTAATTTTAAAATTAGATTACTCTAAATAATAATAATATAAATCATCAAATAAATTTGGGAGGAAAGTTAATAAGTTTAAGTTTATGTGTTTTAAAAATAATTAGTTAAAGTTAAAAGTTAACTCTTTTTAAAATAATTAAGTTGAGTTAAAAATTATTAACTTTTTAACTTTTTTTTAACTTTTAACTAATCAACTAGTTATTACCCAATCCTGATATTAATACATTAATCCCTTTGTTTTTGCTCTGTGTCAAGCAGACGAAAAGGGAAAATATTTGGAATAAGAATGCTTCATGTGCGTTCAAGTTTTTCAATTTTGATGTCGTTCACACTTTGTGGAATCTTAATTTATTTAAAGAAAAGGCACTCGTTTTTTATGTTTACTGTTTCTGTTTGCAATTTTAATTTGTTTACATGCCTTTTCCTTGAATTTATTACGAATTTCATCAGTCTTTTTATGTCTCTTTCGTAAGTATGTCGCCACGTTTTTGAAACATATCCAAAATCTCGTAGACCATGAGATGTTGGGTCAATGTCGTGCTATTCTTATTACTGGCTTGTTTATCATAAGTTTCTAGCGTGGTTGCTAGACATTTTCTGCAGCTTACCACAAAATGAATTTTTCTTGCTTATATATAAATACTAAATCCTTGACTATTACTAAAATGTTAGACTGAATAGTTTAATATAAAGAGAAAATCAAATCTATACATTAAAACATATTCGCAATTTCTGGAATACATAAACATGTAAACTTATGTATTATGTATTATATTATATAGATGTCAGTTTTGATATATACTGAATAGAGAAGTCATATGTAAGAATTAAGAGCTGATCTGACAGTACATTTTGTAACAGGATAGCATGTTTGTAACTTTATTCCTCTCATTATTTCATATAGAGATCAACTCTATCATATATTACGTTATAACGTAACGTTTATTTTCTCGATTGTTTCCTTTTTTGTCAATTTAAATAATTTTGAATAAATTTTTTTTATACAAAGGAAACATGCTGAAGTCTTATCCCACACGACTTCCTATTAGCGGAGCTGGTACTCGAGTGATTCGCTTGACAGTGGACCAGGAAGCAGTTCTTCAAGAACAGTTTAACAGATGGCCAAGAGCGCCTCATACCGCGGATATTGTCCTACTGGCGGCTGAAACGGGTCTTTCCGAGGCTGATGTTGAAGTAAGTAAACATTATAAGCTTATATAATAAATACAATATATATGTGTACATAAAGATCTATATATTAATCGATATTATTGATATTAATCGATGAACTGAATGGAGGAAATAAAGTATGATAAAAATGAATTATGTTTCACAGGGCTGGTACGCTATCAGATTAGCTCAATGGCGGAAAGAACAGGGTCTCGGTGGGAATCTTGGATTTCACTAATTGTTATCATCGAAGCCCATCAATGTTACTTCACTTTTGTACCTGATGTTCTGATTTATATGCGTGCAGGCAACATAATCTTGTTTTCGATAAAATCGATTACTTAAAAGTTTCAAGTTTTTACAACCTCAGGTATATCGAGTTTTAGTTATTAAATTTATAGAAAATGTAATACACAGAAAAGATTTTTTTATTTAAATATATATAAAATAGTTAAACAACTAGAGAAACTCATAATTATATCAAACTTGTTACTTTAAAATATATGTGTATATATTTTAATAAATAAATAAATAAATAAATATATATATATATATACATATATATATACATATATTTAAATATATTGTTTACCATTATCATAAAAAAATCAATAATGAATTTATACTTGAAGAAAAGAAAAGATAAAATGTATCACATAATTTTGACGAAAATATTTAACCAGTTTCTAATAGAAGAAGTTCAGGGTTCATTATATCAATGGCCAGTCTATGTACAGAAATGTTTTATTCTTAAATTATGCACAAATTGCAATCAATACAAATGTATCTGAAACAAGCAAGTTGGGGGATATCTCAGTTTTTTTGGCTGCCACAAGAATATTCAGATAAAATGGCAGCTGTTTTGTTAGGTGTCAATACATTGCATCAACCACCATGTGTGTGTTTTTGCAAAATTCATGAGACACGTCCGATTAGTTGTTGTCATATCCGGAAGAAGAGAGACAACTGTTTTAAATTGATATAACTGATTTTTAATAATATTGTGTGATAATCAATTTAAAACAATTGATCATATCTATTTTATAGCTTAGTATAGTAAAGCTAGTTTATTTGTTCAGACATCCACATTTCGACTAAGTAGTATTATAGTAATAAAGGTATGCGCTAAGTCTGCACTTTAGCTAGATATCATAAAACATGTATCATTCCTTCTCTGGCACATCATACATTGGTATTACTAAGTATACGTTTACTTTCTTTTTAAATCATGAGAAACAATGCAGAAACGAACTTGATATCAAATCCTAAAGTTTGATATAGTATGCTTAGACTGTAGTAAAAGTAGAAAAAAAAGAGAAAAAGAAAGAGACTAAATTACGTGAAAAGTGTATTCAGAAATAAAAACCGACTCCTTGTGCACATCTGATCGTGTTATATTCGAATAAGTCATTTTTCGCAATCATCATGATATTATTAATCAACACTCAGCATTGAAACATAAAAATCTAGTGTTGTTAAATATAACTCTACTAATATAATCATAAATGAAAAACTCAATTTCTTCAAGTAAATAGAAAGGAACATCATTGGGAATACCTTTGAACCAGAATTTTTTTTTACAGCTGCCGCCTACCATTGTTACAAATAACAACGGAAATTCATTTTCCTTGCACATCGAGTTGCATCTTAGCTATGTCGCATTCGTTTCAATTTCCGCAGAATTATATTTGATAGAGCTTGAAGAGTTGTCAATTAAGTAATTAAAGCATTTGGCTTTAATATATAATATTCATGTATGAAAAATACGCTGAATTTATTAATCGAATACTATTGAAGGTAAACCAAATATAAATTCGAAATTACATTGTAAGTACTAAGCGCGACATATCTAGATGAAACCTACCCAGAGCGATTTAATTGACGTACGAGCCGCGATTATCCAGCCTAATATCGGATCATTAAACGTTAATAAGTGACTAAGGTGTACTATAAAGTACATCCGAAGCACTGCCACATAAGTTAGGAGCTCGGTATAAAAATGAGGCACAGTTTCACAATCAGGGAATCCTTCTTACCAAATGCTATCCTCTATCTCCCAATGAATGTATCCATATATCAAACATGACAGTGTAATTACCATCATTAAACTAAACCATGCATGGATATTAATATGTGTCCTTAAATGTGTTTAAGGAGAATGACGATTTCTTAAACTGTCGTATTCTTATATCGGTAGCAAACAGTCTTAACAACGAGCGTAGACTAATCATGTCGTGTTCCATAATCGTGTAATCCTTGTGTCGGTATGCGTCATGTTACGTGCTGGGAGTTAATAGCTCTCATCAGGTGTAACGTGTAGCAATGTTGGTAGCAATTGTCAACAACCCAATGGTTGTTTAGCCACTGGTACCGTTAACCAAAGCTTCCTTAGGCTTATTGCTCTGTTGCATACGAGGAGGACGAGACCGATGTTCTCTTTGGCCTTTAGGTCCTTGGGAACTGTTGTTAGACATAGAAACGTCGTTCGCAGGTGTTCCTTCTTTGCTATTCATTGTTGATTGGTCGCACGGGCCGGCATTACTGCCTAAACAAATGCATAGATTAACTCTGAATGTTTTCATATGTACAAATATGTATGTGTGTCCAGGGTGTCTACTCAAATCTAAAATTTAAAAAATTTCCTAATATTTTTATTCAAAATTTCAGATAATATAAAAAATTTAATATAAAGAAAATATTTTAAAGATTTTTTATATATGAGTTTTCTAATCCTTTCATTCATATAAGAACAATACAGAATCATTTAAGTTTACAAATGTATTGAAAAAAATTGAATAGCTTTCACAGATAAACATTTTCATTTTTTACCATTAGAAATTATGATAAAGAATATATTGCATATTTAATATTTTGTTAAAACATTGAATAAACAAAAATAAATATAAAGATATAAGAAATTTCGGTAAAGATAGGCAATCTCTTGTCAGACACGGTAGGTAAAAATAATCCTGCAAGTTCCTATTAAATATTTTCTCGAAAATAGTTTTGATGAAATAAAACAAGAATATTCTTTCCTCAGAAAAAGATATAAAAAAAATCAAAAATACATTTAAAAATTAAAAATACATTTAAAGATAAAAGAAACCTACCAACTTTAAAATTTTTTAATTAGAAGACTTCTAGATATGCTCTGATATCAAGAAATCTGTCATGCTATATTTTAAAGATCTTTACTTAACATGAAAAATAATTATTATAAATTATTAAAATCTACCGAATAATATAAAAGTTATTTGAAGAGAAATGTTTCTTACAAATTTAATTTTAAAAACAAATACTTTGATCAAGATACGTGGTAGAAAAAAATTTTTTTATGAATTTATAGTCATTTTTACTTATTCTACTGTTTACCCATCTTTATCGAAATATGTTATATTATAGAATATATTTGGTAAATGTCTATTTTAACTGACATAGCACGGATATTTTTCTTTTGATATATATATATATATATATATATATATATATATATATATATTGAATTTTGTGGCACTCTTTTTTGGAAAATTAAAATAAACATTTACCATATATTTACCATGCATTTACCATATATTTTAAACACATAATTCATAATTTGACTTATTAGGATACCGAATACTTGTAATATAAGAGCAAAATTATCAGAGAATTTTTTAAAAAACTCCCATCGAATCCCAATTGAATTCCGTGAGAGTTTCCTGATTTTTTTCAGATATAAAAAAATCTCTGAGAATTTCAGAGAACTTTTCCATTTTTAGCAAATAGACATTCTGATATGTGTATGTGCGTGTCAACCTATATAAAATACGTGACAAAATATTTATTATTGTGCGCTTCTTTTAATATAACCGATCGTCCTAAAGAATCATAACCAAACTTGCTGACTAAATATAAGATTACCTGTTTGATTATTACTTGTGGGTGTTGAACTTCTTTGTCGCGAACGCCGAAGTCGTCTCCGTCTTATTCCTTTAGATCCTCCTTCCACACTTGATACAGATTCTATACATACACAAACCATTGTGACCATCTATTTGGCATGTGCAATAGAGACTAATATTTAAAAAGTAAAAGTAGCCAAAGATAATTGTTGAAGTTGCACATACGTTAGTGGCATGCATTTGAGTTAAAACTCGACGATAATATTAGTGTTAGATGGTCACAAAAGTTTGCTTAATATTTCATGCTAATCTTAAAGCATTATAACACGCTATATCTTTAGGACGAAATGGTTATGATTGTGATCACAAATTTACACACTCACACACACACACGCGCACATATATATATATATTAACTGATAAATATTATTACCTCTATCAATACTCGAAACGTCTTGGCTGTCTAAAACAGTATCTTCGTCATCAGTAGTACGACGACGTTCATCTCTACGATCTCTACGTTGGGTTGGAGGACGACCTTGCCTGCCACTCATGTACCCCGAATTACCAGCGCCTCCCTGATGGCCACCTCTTGGTGGTAAATCTCGAACACGATCTTCATTGCTATCTAAAGCATCTCTACGTAATCCTAAAAGTCGTGCGATTAATTAGATTTTTGATAAATGCAAACTACTTGATAGATATTTTAACTTGTGTTCTTTTTATATTGGCCGTTATCACATAAGCTCAAAAAGTTATTGCGATAGATCAGAAGAAATAAAATATCATGAAATGTTTTTACAAAAAATCTTTATACTTTAAATTTATATTTTAAAATTGCTAAATTTAATATATATAGGATGTTTTATATAAAGTGTTACAAGTGTATTCTTCGAAAGTAAAGAAAAAAGAAAACAGAAAAAAAGAAAAAGAAAAAAAGTATATTTTGTTTTGAGGGAGAAAAAGATTGATTTTAAATTTTAATTGAAATCATTTTTAAGATTATATAAAAATCAATTTAATTTTTTTTTAACGAGAACCATCCTAATTTTTTATATAAATCTATTTCTCAAAATATTTTATAAAAATAACTAAAAATTGTGAAAAATTGAATATTTTACGAAATATTTCATAGTTTATATTAAAGTAAAATTAAAGTCTATCTAATTATTCGAGATAAAATTATTCAGTATTTTAAAATATCTAATTATTCAATAAAACTATTCAATTCTTGCTGACCTATTCTTATAATATTTTTTAGTACTAGATTTATATAAAAAAATTAGAAGCTCTGTAGAAAGGAGGAAAAAAAAAAAGAGAAAAAAATCTGATCTCGATTAAATTCAAAATTAACAATTTTTTCTCCTTCAAATTTAAGCCAATTTTATCTGAAATATTTCTTTGTACAATGTCAAGTATCAGAGAAAACATTTCATAATACTTTATGTGAAACATAACACTCTTGCATATTAATATAGTATAGCGATACTATTCTTTTAATTTGATGTATCGAATAATAATATTACCGGCATTATGTCTCGTGGGGGCTCTACCTCGAGAACCACGTCCTCGAGACTGGCCACCACGACCACCACGACCGCTGACACCTTCTTCCGGTCCCGCGACCATTCCTCGTCTTGTGGGTGGAAAACTAGGCATCGGTCCTGTAGTCGACCCATGCATGCTTCGTAGTTGTTGATCAATTTCCAATTTTTCTTGTCGAAGTTGCTCTACTTCCTACCAATACGACGAATCATAGGATAATCTCTCGATATTTAAATTTATTTTATTGAAATAGCTTGATTTTATATCAAATATATTGGAAATTTTTACGTTTTGTTATACCTTTAAATGTGCCAAATGGTATTCCAACAAAACTTTAGCATTGGCGATGCTTTCAACAGTCCCGACAAAGACAAAAGGGACCTGACCCTCCTCCCGTGGAATCGTTGGTTGAGGTTCGTTGTCTCCTTCTATTTTTACTCTTACCTGAAATTTGTAGTTATTAAAATTATGTTTTTTTAACGCGTTTACAAGTACGAGTTACCAATATGAGACATTTAGAATCGTATTTCATATCCATACCATCAGTTTTCAGTCACTGGCGTATGTCATTTCCATCAATAGACTTGTTGACTAGTCTGTGAAAATTTGCTTAAATATTCTTTATATTTTAAAAAAATTTTTGTTTCTTGAAAGTTATTTGTCGATACTTTTACCTTTTCTTACATAAATTTTTTTTTGGGTAATATATGTATTGCAATTGTATAATTTTACATTAAACAGATAGCAAGATTGTATCATATTTTAATGGTCATCTTTCTTTTAGAGATACATGAAAAGGAATAAATTGAGAAATTTTATTTATATTTTTTTCTTTTTTTTTTATCTAATCAAATATAATAATGTTAATTACTGCAAAGATAATTTTTTCTCTTATATCATCAATCTCACATAAAACTGATTCTTTTTTTATAGAAAATTGATAATTTTTGAATAAAAAAATTACCCATGTGTAAGTTTATTGAATCTGAGAAATTTCTTGAATATACATATACATATATACATATGTATATATATATGTATATGTATTTCATATACATACATACATATATATATTTCTACTATTTATGTGACAGGAATAAATACCATGTCATATATCTCTTCAATTGTAAATTTTCAACAAATTATAAGACAGTATACTTTTAAACAATATTCGTTTTAAAACATAATAATTGATGACGAAAAACAAATGCATGGACATGGAACAACTTATGCATTAAGTATTGTTTATAACGTACATTAAGGTCCGTATACACAATGCACATTTAGCGTCAAATGCGGCCATTTGACTATTAAGTCCATGATAAAGCTGAATGTAAAATTCTGATACTAAGAATAAATAGCATTCAGAATGAGATAATCACATTTAGTGCTAAATGTGAAATATGAATAGAGGCCTGATTTTGTATAAATAAAAGTTTTTTTTTTTATACAATTTAAAAGAACTGGCCCGAGTGGTTCACGTAATATTTGCGAGTGCTTCCAGACATTGATAGATATGAATGACTGATTAAATGAACTGAATGGAATAAAATCACAAACAATAGAAAATGACATACTTACTTTATCAATATGTATATTCCCACTCGAGCCAGTTGTTATCTACCGAGAACAGACAAGGTATATCATATATCACCTAACATCTCGTGAATCAAAAAGAAAGAAACTTCCATTTTCAATTGAATGTTACGTCAATTTAGAGCTGCAGAATTTTTAAATATAACCCGTCGTTAACAATATGAGAATTTATGTATATTGTAATATATATAGAACTACAATATCGCGTTATACTTAAAACGCAACGTTAGAAATTTCGGATAATTGTTACATACCCTGAGAGATAAACATATATCAGTAGACGTAGAGGATCTGTAAAGTATTACATGTAATCTATGTATTAAATTTAACAGTTTTAATAAAAAAATTATATTGTATCAACTGAAAATGAAAATTGATATACTTGTATATTTTCGATTACTTTCTCAGACACTCCTAATTCAGATACGAGAAACCCTACCTGATATTAATTCTGAAAGTATATTAATTTTATACATACATCCATACATATATACAAACATATATACACACAAATATGTGTATTATACATATACATACATACATACACACACATATATATATATATATATATATATATATATATATATTTGTGATATTAAAATAATTTATTCTGTAAAATCATCTATATATATATATATATATATATATATATATATATATATATATGATTTTGTAAAGTCATATATATATATGTGTGTGTGTGTGTGTGTGTGTGTGTGTGTGTGTGTGTGTGTGTGTCTGTCTGTGTGTATATATGTAAACTTATCATGTAATGATATCAATTAATCATAAAAATATATACTTACAACACCACTTTTGTCGACAATTTCTTGGATAATACGACCATTTTTCCCGATTACTTTTCCTACTAAAACCCGTGGGACTTGTATAGATTCCTCACTGTATTCCAGCATAGATCGAGCTTTTTTAACAGCTTCATGCGTCTACAATTAAGAAAGCTATCTGTAGATAAGCTCCATATGTATATCAGTCAAATATATATTTTTCAGATATAAATGCCAGAATATCAAATTTTATAAAATAAATTATCTTAATATTACAAATAAAATAAAACTTTTATTATTACCTCTCCATATATCTTAAATGTGCATGAATTTTCTTCTAATTCTATATTTGTAATGCCATCAACTTTTCGTGCTTGTTGAATATTTGCACCATGAGCACCGATAGCTAGCCCCATAAGGTCTTCTCGGACATTAAATTCATCAGTATATCTGTAAAAGAAGATATAAAATAAAATTATATTTTTTAAATAAATTTATTTGAGAAATTTTTAATTAAGAAATATTGTATAACGTTTAAAAATATTTTAAAAATATTTTATATTTTAAAACATTTTAAAATTTATCACAAAATTAATACATCCAATATATAACTTTTTTCCTGTCTTTCTTAATTTCTTGCTTATAGCTTGTAAAAATTATAATAAGTTCTTTATAATCAATATAATTATTTACTTTATAATATAATTAATTGTGTACACATGCTATATAAATATATAGATTAATATTGTGGAGAAAGCAAACCAATGTGGCATATTTTCCTATAACAGTATCCTTGTCAATGGCTTGCATTTTGGCAGATACAAATTAATTATTTCTATTGAAGCTGTAAAAATGATAGTTTTGCATTGTATCTGATGTATTTTAAAATAGCCATGCAACATATGTAAATGTATACAGTTAGAAGCAAGAAACGATTTGAAATGTTTTTTTAAATGCCTTCATAATATAAATAAAATTTTCTGATTAAAAAAATATCAGATATAATGTTAAACTATATATTACATGCATTCATTAATTAATTAATTAAATAAAGTGTATATTCTAATACATTTAATCTTTTTAATATAATAATATAGAAATATGCGCTTTGATTATATTCAGTCATTTTAATAAAAGAAACGAAATAATAAAGTAATCTGATATTACAATTTATTTATAATATTTGCTTTATATTATTATATCCATAAAAAGATAGTATCAATTTTTATTGTCTCAAAGAAGGAAGCTACTCTGCATCAGATTTGCAATTAAAACAATATAACATTATTTAACAAATACATCATTTAGTTAAAATGTATTAAACTATCTCGAGAGACATTAATATTGCTTATAACTAAAACGTATATATTCTTAAAAGTAAAAAAGCTGTTTCAATTAATACTTTCTCACAATATTTTCAACGTGTATCTTGTATACATTTCTCTAAAAACACATGGGATAGAGCCACCATTTGCATTAAATATAAGTGCAAAAGATATGGGATATATCAGTGTTTCTCAAACATTGGCAGGCCAAATTTCCGGCGTTCTTGATACAAGATATAAATAATAGAATCTACTTAATATATAAATAACAGAAAATATGGAATCGGGAACTGATCACAGCTACACGTATAATATATCTGTCGGCTACCTTCTCAATCACGCAAGATTTTACTACACAGCACATAATAAATGTAGAAAGATATAAATAATTGTCTTATATAGTCGGTATATTTGAAGCACATGGATTTCAGTGAGTATACTACACAACGCTGAAGCATGCACGTTTATAAAGTGTAGATTTATTTTCCGTTTGAAAAAAATGTAAGTGTATCTTGTCATACAGTAAGCTAAACTTAATTCTAAACCACGCTGCTGTGATCTCACCTTGAATTTGTTTTCACTCCTGCCTCAAAGTCTGAGACACGCTGATATATAAAGTTTGAAGATCTAAATTTGCTGAAATGAGAATGGTGTAACTCAGTGAAAACTCATTATTAAGATGGCCCTATCCTATGTCCCTGCCATTCTGTCTGTTTGTTCTTGATTAATGCATGTAGACACTACTGTGGAAACTTCAAACTTATTTTCAAAATTATTTATAAGCAAAATTTGTCATTCTTTGTGTGTGTGTGCGTGTATATATATATTTACATTTGCATTTTATAACATTTATTACAATTTTGGAAGAAAATAATATATATACTTTTTATTGAAATAATGATTTGAAATTTCATATCTGAATAAAATAGTATAATATTTTAATGAATACATTTACATTATTATTTATCCAAATGTGTATATATATATATATATATATATATATATATATATATATATATAAAACAAAATCATTTTTCAAATAAATACTAATATAGATATAATCATTAAAATATATTATCCTATTAAAATATAAAGTTTCAAATTATTATTTTAATAAAAAGTATGTTATTTTTTTCCGAAATTGTAATAAATATTATGAAATGTAAATGTAATATATATAATATAAAATGTCTTATCTGCCATGCATTATATTTCCATACATTGCAGATTCTTTAGCAAATTACTCTAAAACTCACATCTCTAAAATATTTTTTATAAATTTTATTATCTTTTATAATATTGTTATATTTCAAAGATATATTTAATCTTTTTATTTGCCAATAAATTTTTCTCAAAGGTGCATGTCTATTATAGACAGTTTTTTTTTCTATTGTATTCTATCAATACAGCATTGTAAGTAACAAGTCAAAGGCAGTATAAATTCAAGGAGTGATCAAAATATTTATACAAATAATTCTGTAATAATATAATAGAATTTGATTAAAATAATTCATTAGTTAGTATAATGTAAAATATTTAATTAACATACTTAAAGTAGCATTCTTTCTTAAAAAAAAAAAAAAAAAAAGATAAAAGTTTGATAAAATAATAATGATTGTATCTGCAATGCATATGATCATGCTTATGATCTAATATTGTTTTAGCGGAAGGTATCTGCCATAACGCAAGGGAAAATGAATTATAGTGCACATAAAATTTCTTACTTGCACTTGTTTTGTTTAACAGAAGAAAATTCGAATACAGTTATATATATGCGAGCTTCAAAAATGTTAAATTTGTTGTGATATTCTACCTATAATCGTATAATAAAATTGTGATAGAAGAGATGAAAGAAAAAGAAACAAGATGTATGTATAATAAACACTATTTATGATGTGCCTATAGAATCACATTCATGAAGTTACGTGATATTAAAGCGAAACATATCAATTAATAATTAGAAATCTTGTGATCTGATTTTTCTGCCAGTAAATGCAAACCACAGACAGGATGGTAACCAGGACAGTACATGGACAAGGGCAGGTAAAACAATCTCACAAGATTTTGTTTTGTTATTTACAAATATCAAAATATATTAATAACTTACCCTCCTATTGTTTGAAGTTTAGTAGATTCGAGCTGACGGGCTGCTTCTTCTGTTCTCTTTAATAGCAAAACCTGTAAAATATACATAAAAGAAAAATAATAAAACTCTTTCCTTAAGACTTTAAAAGATATTATCTCTTAGATACTATAAAATTAGATAAAGATGTACAAACACAATTTGCTAAGAATTTTTTTTATTAATAATGCAAAAATTATTTACCTTTTGCGATAAGTTTCTAAAATGCATTTCTTGGAGCATGCTACTGTGACGATGTATATTTTCATGACGGGAGATGGCCAGCAGTACTCCTCGTTCAGGCACATATCGGCACACTGCCGCCCCTATCGCCTTTTGAAATTCCTTATGTGCATTGTCCATCTTTGCACTGTAATGTATATATTACTTGATTTAATTATCGTTTATATGTTATAATGTAGAAATGTATTATAATGTATTATAATATAGAAATACCAGAATCACTCTAAGTTATTATCAAAAATTATAAATCAAGATAATGATGCGCAAAAAATTATTTTCTCTTTCTTAAACTACTTACAATTCTCGGAGCTCTTCAGGTACTTCAATTTCGATCTTGTGAAATGTATTCTTGTCAATAGGGGAATTTGGATTTTTGGCTCTCAGTCGCTCACTAGCTACAATTTCAGTATATGTATATTCCCATCCCAAGTATTCAACTACTTGAAAGCCTCCTTTACTCATCTAAAAAAAATCATATATATTTAATACATTTCACATTTAATAATGCCAATTTATTCTTTTAATAATAATATGAGATGATTTAAAATATTCACAATATTAATTTATAATATTTTTTACAACATGTATAACAATATATATATATATATATATATATATATATATATATATATGCATATATTATCAGATATATGTATAAGCATGTATCTGCAATCAACATTTATATCATTATATCAACATTTGCTTTGCATACCTTAATAAGTGCTTTCCACCATCCCCATGCTTCCTGATCATTAGATCTAGAGAATACTTCAATCTCCTGGTTCTCCTGAAATTCCGTTTTGGAACTATCTTTTGGAGGTAGACGGACTTGAGCAAATGGGAATTTCGATTCAGGTTGCCAACTAGAATGAGTGTTACAAATTTGATTAGAATATGAATTATAGAATTATTTTATTTTACATTATTTTATTGCGCATAATATTTATATACTACAAAGCAGTGCTTTTTTTTATATGAAAATTTATTAAAAGAGTTTTAATCTTTCACAATGAATAAAAATTCTTTAATAAGCATAATTATGGAAAAATACATTTATTTCTTAAATTTCCTTTATTGTATATATCTATAATATATCTTTTAATTTAGTACAACCTATAACAATTACAAGAAATTTTAATCATATATAAATATAGATTTTAGTCTATTTTTTGAATTTCCTGTATATTCAAATATAGTATTTGTGATCGTAACATTTTATTTTATTCTTACGAGAAAGTTTCTTTTATTTATTTTGATTTCATTAATATTTTTTTGTTGTGTGCTATCATTTAACATATAAGAGGAGATGCATAATGTTTGCAAATTTTTGTAAATCATATGATTATAAATATTAGATATTTTTTAAAAAGGAAAAAAAGTAAGGTTTCAACAATAATATGTTTATAGGAATATAGGATGCCTATATATTATTATACACCTATATTATATAAAACTATAAATAGATATTGTGTGCTGATTCTTTAAAAATTTTATAAAACAAGAGACACAAGGAAGTTCAATGAAAAATTCTTTTCTAGCATATAGTACACGACTGGCAGCCTGCAAAGTCCAAGCTTGATTCATGGAAAAAATAATCCCCCCCCCTCTTCCCAAAAAAAGGTATTCAATTTTCTCTCACTTCTACATGATGATACAAAACTCGTGGATGATACAAAAAAAGCATAAATATAAGTTTTAAATTTGGCTACAACTCATGATGTAATCTTAAATTTTACATTTGGCCTGCCAGAAAATCTAATTGCATTTCCTTGCCATAAAGCAAAGTTTAACAGCTTCCATAAATACAATATATTTTTGTTAGCACAAAAGAGATCTCATTGATACGTGTATATATATATATATATATATATATATATATATATATATATATATATACATACTCTCATGAAATCTGGTCGAGTCACGAGGACTAACTTATATTAAATAAAAATATAAATAATTTTTGATAATTATCGTGTACATTTTAAGAATTTTAAAGCAAGACGTAAACAAGCCATTGATAAACAATTGTTTTGATATATAAAAGCAAAGATACTTAATAGCTTTCAGAAATATAAATTTTTATTAGCACAAGATATCTCGTATTGAATAAATAAATAAATATATATATATATATATATATATATATATATATATATATATAAAGAAGTGCAAATTCTCTCATCAAATTCAGTTGAATCGAAAAGAAAAACTTTCTTGCCTATATTAAATAAAATATAAATGGATCTTTAAAATAAATCATTATCGTGTGCATTTTACAAACTTTATATAGCAAAATACACACAAGCTATCGGTAAAAGATTATTTTATCAATATATAGCATAAGAGAAATTAAAGATATTTAACAGCTTCCATAAACGTTATAAATTTCCATGAATGCAAAAGAGATCTTTTATCGATATATAAAGAAATACGAACATTCTTGTCAAATCCAGTTGAGTCGAGAGAGAGATACTTACTCATTCTCGAAAGTTACCAAAACTTCGTCGTCAAAGACATCAGTGACAAAGGCCTGGAAAAAAAAAAGCGAAAACGAGAATGTAGCGAGTTGCCTTTACAAGAATCAGATGCGTAAAACTAGTTGAAAAATAAATTCACGAAATTCCGAAGGTGAGGAGGAGGAGGAGGGGGGAGCGCACGGAGGGCCACGATACTATCGCGATATCGTTTTTCTTTTTTCCCAGGCACCGCCGACGAGAAGATTCCCGGGAATCCGCGGGGCCAGCACGGACCACCGATGGAAGGCGCGAGGTCGAGGAGAAAAATCACACGCCCTGTCAAACAAGACGAGACATGGCGTCGGAGGAAGCCGCGTTACCCTCTCGCCAAGCATTTCCCGAGGACCATGCATTCGCGAAGTACGAGCCCCCGTTCGGTGTGATTACAATCGTATCGCGGCACGTGACACGACCTATCCGTCAACCAGGTTCTTGGCACGCTCCCACGTATACTTTTCACAGAACGAACCTTATAATACGCTCCGTTTTCGCCGCATACTTCGACTGTGAGATCCTCCATCTTGCTTTTGTGTGACGGTTCGTGTGCCTCCTTTGCGGCAGGCATGCTCTGGAAGAGCGGGCGCTTGCACGAGTTTCAGGGGCCGTGCGAATTTTCCTGCCCGCCAATCGCGCGACTTCTCTCCACGACGCTGAGATAGTATTGGGCGGTCCCGATCAGTGCTGCCAAAAGTTAAATTTGATTACTCTATGCAGGAAAAATTGAAGATCGACGATTACAATGGTCCATATTCTGAATCCTCTTTATCGATAGAAGTGCCTCTAAAGTGGCTTATAAGCCTTCTGATTGGTCCATATTTTGAATCCTCTTTTATCGATAAAAATGCCTCTAAAAGTTGCTTATAAGCCAATTAGAAGGCTTATAAGTCACTTTTACAGACACTTTTATCGGTAAAAGAGGATTTAGAATATGGATCAAAGAAGATTGGAATTTGACTAATCAGAATGAAAGAAACGAAAATTTTGTTCTTCTGATTAAGCCGGGTCTGCAATAGGTAATTTGAACTCTAAGGCTGGTATTCATAGTCCGATCTTATATTTAAGATCGTCTTAAGTCTGCTTGGAGGTTGACTTAAGACCTCATTCAACCAATCAAATAGCTGCGTAGCATTTCAAGCTCGAACTTAAGACGATCTCAAATATAAGATCGGACTATGAATACCGGCCTAAGCCTAATTACGAGTATTCTTTTTATACTTGACTGTGATTAATTAATTTCTTAAGGCTTCGGGCTTAAATTACCTATTGTAGATCCGGCCTTAGTTAAATTTCAATCTTTAATTCTTCAATTTAATCTAAATTTTCAATCATGATGGAATATTAAAGATTAGAAAAAAAGATTCAAAATTAAAGGAAAAATGAAGATTGAAAATTAAAAAAGAAGTGAAAAAATTAAAGATTAAAGAAGAAACAAGGATTGAAAGAAAGAAATAAAAAAAAATAAAGATTAAAGATTGAAAATTAAGGACCACACGATCAAATTTTAATCAAAATAATCGACGATAAACTTTTAGTTTTATCAATAATATTTTTGTCGATATAATCTTTCTCTTTTTCTCTATTTAATATAAAATGCGTTTGATCTATTATGGCAATTCTATTGGCGGAATTAATACTTGTCGGGTTCAATCACTCTAGGATAGTTTACTAGACGTTATTGACCAATCACAGCCATTCTTTTGAAAAATGTAATCATATATTCATCAGAAAAATGACTGATTGATCAATAACGTCTAGTAAACTGAGAGTTCAGCATGAACAAAAGCATTGAAATTCCAATATTGAACTTTACCAGTTCCGGCATAAGTTAACAGTTACGGCCTCTATAAACCAGCCTTAAGGCCGGGTCTACAATAGGTAATTTAAGCTCTAAAGACTTTCGCACATGAATTGCCATAAACGTAAAACGTAAACATAAGCTGAAGAACCAATCAGAATATTGCTTTAGCTTTATGTGTCCTAGAAGACGATAGAAATGATGATAACATTGGCCGTAAGCAGAAGTAACTAGGATTTCAACCGGTTTACGTTTTACGTTTATGGTTATGGCAATTCATGTGCGAAAACCTTTAGCTTTAAGAAATTGACCAATCACTTAAGGTTTAAGGCTTAAATTATCTATTGTAAACCCGGCCTAAAGCTAGCGCCAGACTATGCGCGATTCGTAATTTGCGATTCGTGATTCATAGAGATTAGTTGGACATTTAAGGAAATTCATTAAATAGAAGAGAAAGAGAATATTGTCATCTTCGAATGACGAAAATATAAAATAAAAATTAAATAAAAGGAAAAGAGAATTTATAAACAACATTAAAAATAATTATTAATTATAATCAACGTTGTTTAAATTCTCTTTCTCTTCTATTTAATAATAATTCAATTAAATAATAATAATTCAATTAAAATATAATTATTAATTATATTTTAATTAAATTTTTTTTCGCTCCTTTTTAAATTAATTAATATTTTAATATTTTCTATTAATATTTTCTATTTTCTATATTTTCTTTTTTCCATTAATATTTTCTTCAAAGCTCAAGAATGGCAACAAACTCAAAAATAACAAATTCAAAGATTATATGACAAGACACAATACCACTAGAGCCAACATTAGACTAATCAATGTATGAGTTTTAGTAAGTAGATCCCTGAAAGTGATACTTCTTCTATGGACATTGAAAATGTGGACATGAACTACAAAGCCAATATCCATAAATGTTCTCAGAGGGTAATATGGATAGGGTAATGTGCACAATTTCTGGTTTTGTTCTATGCTATGTGCACGAAATGCCGTTAGCATCAGTGCTGTATAACAAAATACTTATTTATGTAAATTGATAGTATATAATTGATAATAAATTATTCAATCGCGAAAAATACTGTAATATTCAAAGATGAAATAAATATTTTTCTATATTCATTGTCATATTTATATCTTTTTATTTACAAAACACAAAATGCCTGTTGTGAGATAAAAACATTTTTATTTCTATAAATCTTAATTAGTAGTAAACTGATCTTTGATATTTATTATTCATTTTTTAATTATTTAAAAATTTAATTATTAATACATGTAATAGAATTTGTCAAATTAATCATTGATTCTTCTGAAGTTTTTATAATTAAAACTCGAAAAATATAGATGTTGCAAAATATTTTAAGTTTCTTCCTTTATATAAAATATAAAGAATTCATATGGTCCATTCTAATATAGCTAACATTATTTATATATTTTTATTATAATTTTCATAACAGCATAATATTTTTATGCTTAATACTTTACAATGATAAATTATAAAATTTAATATAATTATAAAATAGTATTACTATTAATAAATAGGTTGTATGCATAGTGTCTTTTAATTTCTAATCATTTCCAATCACTATGCATTTCTATCTAATATATTCTCTTCTTCGAGTTTTTGGATTATTATGGTTTATTGTATTCCATTGTGTTAACATCATAAAAATTACCATCACTTGTCATGCTTATTCCTTCCTAATACTTCAATACACGCAATAAATGGACTACTTCTCCAATTTATCCGCCTAATTTCTAATAATCCATTTAATATTCTGAATTCGATTACTGATTGAAATAGTCAAAATTATTAACTGATTCTTTCAATATCACTGATTTACAGTGCTGTACTTATAACTGCTACTATCAATGATTATTTAATCTAATCAATGATTATTTACCGTTTTTCAGTGATAATACACTGATTCCCTTTTAAAGAGTAAGTTCATGATAGATATCGTGTTGATATAAACAATATTAATAAATATAATATATAATATATTATAATATATTATTTGATCTATATTTAATAAAATAATCTATAATTCTCTCTCTCTGAGTCAAGAAAAACAAATCAATTTTGTTACATCATATATCTATATATATATAACTTATGTAATCCATATAGCTATAATCTGTTTAACTTATATCCAATGTATATCTAATTAAGAAATTATAACTTGGACTTTCATCGTCTCGCAATAAGATATTAAATTATTATTTTTTAATATTCTATATCTTTATTTACTGCAATGCAAAATATATTATAGAATTAAAATTTCAATCGCGATCAAGACGAATAATCATAATATATTTTTCTATCATATTATCACAATCTATTTTTCTGAATTAATTTAATAGTATTTATCGGATTATAAAACAAATATAGATAAAAATGATAGTAATGTGTAACATGATTAATAGTCTAAAAATCCAGAGAAATATTTTTAGTAGTACATATATATATATATATATATATATATATATATATATAATATCTTTAATTAGATTCATATTTTACTCGAAATTGCAAAAAGTCAGATACAGATCCAGATTTTTAAACTGTTTGAACTGGAGATGTTCGAGTTTTAGATTTGTACAATTCTTAGTTTGAATGAAGTCGGCATTCAATTGAATTATTTGAGCGATTACCAATTGTTTTGAATGTACCAATGTACTAAAATTTAAACGAAAATATAAAGAAATATAAATATCAATTTTAAGAATATCTATTTTCGATATTATACAATTTTTATTGTTCACAGAAAAAGTCTACTAAAATTATAAAAATAAAAATAAAAAATAATTAAGATATTATTATTTATTTATAAATTTAACATTAAATTAAAAGCATTTTATTTTTAATAATTTATAAGAATTATTGATTGTCTCTATTTGCGTAAAAATTTTAACCGATTATACGGAAACAATCTGCAAATATGTAATACATAATATTAGTAAATTATAATGCAGATATAGAAAAAACGTGTTTGTTTCATTCAGTTTCCTTAATTAACCTATCATTTTAATGGAAATTGATATATCACTTATCTGTTTAAAAAGTAGTAATTATACCTACTAAGTTTTTTTAAATATTGATGTTACAAACAAGTAATCATTAAATTGATTTATTCATGCACTATTATCTTGCACATACATAATGAAACAACTTTTTATTTCTATCAAAATATATATAAACGGACTATGCATTCGATTCGATTATTCTTTCCTCGAGAGTGAAGTATCTTCAGCATCTTTTTCACAGTTAATAGAAACGAAAATGGCTCGGTTAAATTATATCATAATACTTATTAGTATTGCGTCGTGTGTTCTTGCAGAAGAACTTTATAGCGATCAGTACGATCATATCGATGTAAATAATATTCTCAATAACGACAAACTACGGGACCAATATTTTAATTGTTATATGGAAACTGAACCATGTCTAACAGCAGATGCAAAATTTTTCAAAGGTATATATTTTTATTTATATACAAAATATTTTCATGTGTTTCTTCTTCTTACAATAAATTCTTTGGTCAATTTGTAGAAACAATTTTTCTTTAATGAATATATAATATCTTTATAATGTATTTTAATAATAGTCACAAGTGCGTATAAAGTTTCTGATAAATATAAGGAAAGAATATTGACAAAATCATGTTTTCCTTTCTCTCTCTCTCTCTCTCTCTCTCTCTCTCTCTCTCTCTCTCTCTCTCTCTCTTATTTACAATTAATCTTAAATATATAAATTTTCTTTCGTTAAATTTTAATTTCTTCCTTAATTATAAAGGTATATTAAAAATAAGAAAATTCTAATATTGCAATAATAAAATGTTACAAATTTTCTTAAAAAGAGAATTTTATAATTAATTTATTCAAAAAATCTATAATTAAAAAAAATAGTACAAATAGGAAATATAAAATATTCTGTATAGATATGTGTATATGTGTGTGGAAATATTGCATACTATATATATCTGTCAATTAAATATATTAAATTATATATACTAAATATATTTTCTACAACCATATTATAATTTTCATAAGTTCCGTTCATAATTATTAATCGAAAACAAGTTAT
Source organism: Camponotus floridanus (assembly GCF_003227725.1). Taxonomy (NCBI): domain Eukaryota; kingdom Metazoa; phylum Arthropoda; class Insecta; order Hymenoptera; family Formicidae; genus Camponotus; species Camponotus floridanus. Next base: position 63,637 of record NW_020229814.1, on the reverse strand, counting down.
AAATTTTGTATTTATTATAATATTAAAATAAATTTTATACATTTTTCCTTATTTTGGCTTCAGATATTAGTAGTGAAGCTATTCAAACAAAATGCAAAAGATGTACTGAAAAGCAAAAGGAAATAATAGATGCAGTAGCTGATTGGTATACACAAAATAAACCTGACAGATGGCAGAAGGTCATTGCAAAAAGTTTAGAGGATATGAAAAAGAAGAATGCTGATCAATAATTGCTGACAAATGCTGCAAAAGATGCCAAGAATAACGACAGAATACAAAATAATAATAATCTATAAAATTATCAAATTATTAAATCCCTAGTATTTAGAGACCTTTCTAAAGTAAAGAAAACTTCATAATGTTATAATTTATTGTTATAACATATTGTTGTTATATAACCATTCAATGATTGTATTGTAGTATTTGTAATATTAGTAGTACTAATTTGTTTTGTAGTATTATATTATAGACATAAAGTGCAAAATAATTATAAATTTATATATATTTTATTACAACCCTCTCATTTTTCTAATATAAATTGTATTTTCTATTTTCTCGATTATCTGTTAATTTTTTTATTTATATATTTTTCTTATTTGTAATATTTTTATTTTAAAAGCGTGCGCGCACAGGCCAAAGTAAAAATCAATTTTGTAAGATATTTCCAAATATTTCTTCCTTTATAAATATAAAAATTTGATAAATGTTCCACTTTAACATATTAAACTATTTTACATTATTTTATTACAATTTTTAAAACGGTATGATATTTTGATGCTTAAAATCTGTGCGCTCTATGTAACGTAATATATTAAATTATATAAAGTATAACATATATAATTACAAAATAAATATAAAATATAAAATAAATATAAATATAAAATTATTAAAATAAGTATTAAAATTATTAGCAGATTTTGTACAACTGTGAACTGTTTTCTTGTTCTCAATTATTACTCCTATTCAATATTCTCTTCTTTCTCTTTCTTTTCTTGGATTGTTATAATTTAGTTGTTATAGTCATGTTTTCTAGTAGAATAATTTATAATTTACATTCCTCTTTCTCTCTCTCTCTCTCTCACACACACACACACACACACACGCACACACACACACGCGCGCGCGCGCGCGCGCGCGCACACACACACACACACACACACAGAAACGAAATGTTTTGCATTATTATTTCACTGCTCGTGTGTTACAATAATAATAAGTTGTGTTACATAAACAATAGCATGCTTTCCTCGAGCGCTTGTTTATACTGTCAAGACCATACCATGTTATTAAATTCTACGGATAATATTTTACGTATTCTATAACGTACATGTATGTACACGGAATATTAAATTGTAAAAGTATTTTAAGTTAAAATAATTATTTATTAAACAATGATGGGGAATTTTTTGTTATGCTAATTATTCGAATCTTCATTTCAATGCATTCCATATTTTAATCATCAAAAAATAGATTATTTCATTACGATCTACATGAACAATAATTATTTCTTTAATAATACAAATGTAGTCAAATATATTTCGTGATAAAACATCTATTATTTTAGATTCATATAATGATTTTTAGAAAGAGAAAGAGAGACTTCAATAGACAAATTACGCAAAATCTATCGCATTATATATAGTTACATATTATTTATAAAAATTAATCATTAATTATATGTTGAAAACGTGACGATATATCAATCGGGTAACCATAATTTTGTTAATTTCACGATTACATTTTTTTTTTAATTAAAGGATATTATGAATGATAAATAAAAAATTTATATAAATCACTTACCGCGCAATTTCGTTACTCCATATGTTGCCTGATGCTTTCCCCAATCTCCTTTATTTCCCTTGTTCGTCCTTTGCTTTCTTCATATCATTCACACTCACTTACGAAAATACGACTAATAATAATTAGTCATATATAGAACAATTGCGAGACACTTTGCACGGCATTCTCGATCGCGAAATAATTATACAAGAAACGTACTTTATTGTATTGTAGGGATAGAGAACAGGGATACAATTTGCTCGACATTTATGAGGTTAAATTCAATATTATTCGTTATAAATTCTAACTTTATTGTTGGCATATGTATATAACATGAATTATAAAATCAAATTATAAAATCGAATTATAAAATCGAAAAATTAATGTGATTGAAAATCATGATATAATAATCATTTAATTAATTATTAATTCGACATATGCATAATATTTCGCACCACTACTTTATTGCTCAAGTGTCGTCATACGAATAATAGGTATTAAGGCCGTGGTATGTAAACATTAGCGTGCTATTGTTTATGTACGCCGCCAAGGCCAAACATTATTATTGTCTAATTCGTCATCGAAATATATTATATAACAAATATGTACGCGAAATTTTAATTTATATAGATTTTAATTAATGTATTACAAAGCTATTTATTATACGAAATATTAAAATCCATGACTTGATTGTCTTATTACTACGCGTTTTCAATCCAAATTATATTTAAATGTGGTCGAAAAATAAAATGATAAAGCAGCTGAATTATATAACTCGAAATATCATTTAGAAAATAATATTTTTGATCGTAAAAATTGATTTTTATATAAAAAAACGATAATTTATTATTTTGGATATTTTAACAAATAATATTACGCGGAATATTAAAGTAAAAAAGTATTGTTTAGATTGTGTAAATTAATTATTACGATTATTTATTAAAGAATTAATGTATTACATGCAGCTTTTCATTTTAATTTAATCATGTTAATTAATTAAATTTATTCGATTCGATTGTTTTACTGCGCGCTCGCAATCTGAATGTATATTTAAATGATCAAAAAATAGAACGATAAAGCATCGCAGACGAATTATATATGTATATTCAACTCCATAAATTAAAGAAATAATTTCTGCTTGTAAAAATCAATTTCATATCGAAATAATAATTTATTATTTTAGATTTCTGTTACTTATGATTCTTAGTTGGCACCGATGCGGAACAGCGGAGTTGTAGTTATCGAAGTTACGTTGTCTGTAACATACAAATATAAAATTCATTTATAATAATGTTCACAAAATGCAATCAATATTTCAAAAAATTTTTATCGTTCGGAATTTTATATCCGATGTGTAAAATAATAAGCAGAGATAAACACGTGTGGAAAAATTTTATAAATTTTTGAAACTATTTTTTAAATAGAAAGTTTTATATGACTTTTATAAAAATCTTTTTCTCTAATTTTTTCTTTAATTCGTTTAAATAATAATAAGACCGAATTATTATGCGTACAATTAATTTGCGTTTATATTAATTGATATACAAATAATAAATATTCACCATCAGGTTGCTCCGCCGATGCAAAATGCCTCTCACAGGCCTCCGCCTCTTCTCATGTTGTTGACGCGCGAAACTTTTAACGACACTCCCGCACTCACGAGCGATATTTTTATATTGCTATTTCCGCTATTTTACACGCACGATATTAAACGGCACTCCCGCACTAATTCGGTACAATTAAAAATTTGGTCGCGCGATGTATATATTTAATATATATATACTTTGTACGACACTTTCGGTTTCAGAAAACGCGACTACGCGAGAATATTACAACGCGAAAACGCGGTAACGAAGCGCTTGCCATCCGCGGCACGTTGACGGCGTCGACGACGCGAAAGGGTACTTAGCTTCCTATTCAGGCACCTTAAGATTTAACATAAATTAAAAAATTTAAAATAAACCTCAAGACATCATCCAAGTACTAAGCCCTCCCACCGCGACAAGGTGTACCCCATGGGAGGGTTATATTATATATAATTTTATATATAATATAATCTATCATTAATTTTGTATTATACTATATAAATTTTATAACTTATAAAAATATTAATTATTTACATTTTATTGATCCATTCATTTCCAAAACCTTCTTTTTTTCTTTTGTTTTACTTTGTCCTCGTGGCACTCCAATTCTGGTTCAGTCATTTGAATTCCACGTTGCACTTGTACTCATTTATGAAAAGTTTCTCATTGCACTTGCAATTGTAGTTAGAGAAAGAATTTGATAATATAATGGAACGTCTCACATCACTACCTCACTGCTCGAGAGCTATTGACCGAATGATCGTAAGTCAGAAACATTACAACTCACAGTACTGTTTATATCGTCAAAGTTATGTGAAGAAGAAATTTGATAATATGTGAAACATCTCTCTCGTCACTCAAGGTTACTGTGCGAATGATAATAAAGCTGTGTCACATATTAACAATAGCGCGATACTGTTTATCAAGGTCGAACACGGTGTTACTGATAAGTCTTTCGTTGCTGAAATATTTTCTGTAATATAAAATATTTGTGCGCGGAATATTAAATTATAGAAGTATTTTAATTTATTGATTAAGATTAATTGATTATTTATTAAATTCATCTTGAAGTTTTTCGTTATGCTAATTATTTGCATCTATAATTCGATTGTTTTCTCACTTCGTCTTCTCTCACAATTCAAATTATATTGAGATTGTCAAATAGAATGATAAAGTAACACGGATGAAACATATTTGTGCCTCTATGTATTAAAATAATAATGTGATTATTTAATATGTTGGATTCCTATCACATTAAATCGATTCTCAATTAAATTGTATATTGTTTAATTAACCAGGATTGAGAAAATTTAAAGCATTGGTCAAAATATATTTAATTCTAATATTGTTAAAGAAATATTATAAGCATATAATAAATATTGATGATCAAAAGATCATAATATATTCAATTCTCTTATCTCCTTTCATATATCCCTTGTTACAATTTTTATTCGCAGTAATGAATGATTACGATTCGATAAATATTTATCGTTGCAATACAGTTTCATGTCGTTTATCAAAAGTTAATTAATTTTTAATTATTAATATTTATGGCAAATTATGTTTTGATACTAATTGTAATCGTGTTTAGTACAAAAATTACAATATACGAAACGTTTCTCATCAGAGTCGTGCGAATGTTGACAAAACCATAATAGCGCTCTACTGTTTATATTTTATCGAATTTTATCGAATAATAGATGCAAATAATTAACGTAACGACTGCTCCGTGAGAAATTATTTAATTAATAATCGATAAATTAAAGTATTTCTGTTATTTAATATTACGCGTTAGTGTATATTTTATAATATATAAAATTATATTTAAAAAATTATATTTCAACGAATTGCCGATAACACGGTGTTCGACTTTGGCAATATAAAATATAAACAGTAGCACACTATACGGCTTTGTCATCATTCGCACGATGACTCTCGAATAATAAAGTAGTGATGAGACATTTTTCTGACATTACTGTTTATCAGTTTAATTCCTGACAAATTGAATTTAAAATAATTTATTTAATAATCTGGATTCCTTGTTGGAATATAGAAATAAAAATGTTTTTATCTCACAACAGGCATTTTGTGTTTTGTAAATAAAAAGATGTAAATATGACAATAAATATAGAAAAATATTTATTTCATCTTTGAATATTACAGTATCTTTCATGATTGAATAATTTATTTACTATCAATTTACATACATAAGTATTTTGTTATACAGCACTGGTGCTACCGGCATTTCATGCACATAGTACGGAACAAAACCAGAAATTGTGCACATTATATTATCCTCTGAGAACTTTCGTGAACATTGGCTTTGTAGTCCACATTTTTTTAGGTCCACAGAGGGCGTATCGCTTTCAGGGATCACCTAAAAGCGAGCCACGACACCTCTCAGTCTTCTCTCTGTTATGACATATAAATTATAAGTTATAGTTTAGCTAAACGTTTATACTATAATGTTAGTAGAAAACAATCAGCTTTAAATCTTAATTTTAACGAAAGTTTCTCTAAATTGGAGATTAAGGCGAAGATGGTAGAAACGGGCATAAGAAAATCAACAAATCGGAATTATCTTACATATCATCTACAATGGCAGTAGGATTAATGGATTAAAGCTGTAACTTAAGGAATTAACCAATCACAGTCAAGCATTAAGAGAATACTCGACTGTGATTGGTCAATTTCTTGAGTTACAGCTTTAATTCATTAATCCTACTGCCATTGTAGACTTTGCTTATGGAATTTTATGTGTGATGGCCATAAAGGCCTTTGCACATACAAAAATTTTAGTCGTAACCGTAAGGTCGTAAGAAAACTGACAAATCATAGTCGAGTATTCTTTCTGCGATAAAAGAATAATCAACTGTGATTGGTCAGTTTTCTTACGACTTTACGGTTACGATTAAAATTTTTGTACGTGCAAAAGCATTAAGATATTTCATATGTAGCAACCTTTATCTACCAGTGGAGTGTGTAGCGTGTAGTAGGGATGCGTGCCTAGTGTTGCACTCTTATTGTTGCGAACATACAGGTTAGAGAGATATATGACTTTTCTTTCCATTTTTACTTAAATAATACTACATAGTAAAAAAAAATTATATAAAATTGTTTTACATTAGAGCATATTCTTTTCTTTTTTATTAATCTAACTAATAGAAACATCAAGGTATTTCGCACTGCGTATAGCATGCGTTTTGCTCCAAATCTAAAACAGATGAATCCTATATCACGATCGAGTCCATTCATTGCTAAGGGTCTATTCTGCAATATTCAACGGAATTTGTCGATACAAAAAGATGGCAAAGATCAGACTGATGTAAAGGAAATTCCAATTGATGATTTGACGGAACCGACTAATTGCTGCATGTCGGGATGTGCGAATTGCGTATGGATTCAATATGCAGAGCAATTGAGTAATGCAATAGAGGCATCTAATGTGGATTTACAGAAGATCATCTTGGAGAAAGTACAGGATCCTAACATGAGGGCGTTTCTTACAATGGAACTGAAATGTCGAAAGCTGATAAAGTAGCGTCAGGAAATTATTATGGATCATAATAGTATAAGAAAGGAATAAATTGAAAATATTTATCTCTACACTTAAACTTAATTCTATTGATCAAAGAATTTAAGTAAATTACAATTGAGATCGAAATATTCATGTAAGATTCTAACATTATTAATGAATGATAAAAATGTTTTTAATTGTATGTAAATGTAATCTATCATAATATAATTGTGATAGATGCGATATTATTATATTAGTATATCAATATGTATATAATCAATATGTATATGTATATAACATGTAATATATATATGTAAATATCACATGTATTTTAAGATAATTAAATAAATTAATGAAAAAATGAAATATGAAAACAAAATAAAAGTGAAATAATTCAAATAAATTAATGATTATATATAAAATAAATTCAAATTAATTAAGATATATTATAATAAGAAATAATATGCAATCGAAATATATTAATCGAAATATATTAATTAATATAAAAGAATATTCTTATATTATAGCGAGAAATTTTATAAATTAATGGTAAATCAATAGGAAATAATTATATATATATATATATATATATATATATATATAAACATATATATAAAGAATATATTCATTTATGTGTTCTCTTTCTGTTATATATTCTTATATTCTTTATATTTATAAATAGAATAAGAAAATGATCAAAAAATAATTAGAATAATTTCTATATTTAAAAAAATAAAAAGTTTGCAATTAGATTATAGATATATTACTAGGGAAAAAGTCTATTTTTGTATATTTGTACATTTATTTTAGTACATTTATAGTAATATGTTTTACAATTGTAATACATTTGTTGTACATTTTATATTGATTTTTAAATAATTTATAATTGTATTTATTTTTGTAGAGTTTTTAAATTATTTTTGTATACATAATGTAATTTTTTATTACACACACACACGCACACATATATAAAATTTATAATTTCTATATAATACACTCAGATAGCACAAAAAAGTCAAAAAAACATTTAAAGGACGGTATTATTTTTTAAACGTTTTTTTCAGAGGTATATTTGTCTGAATAAAATTACATAATATATAATTTATCATTTAAATTATAACTTAATTATTTTGTAGATTATTTTATTATATACTTTATACAAGAAACTCTTTATTCAATTTTGAATACTTTCCAAGCGAGATCGAAATAGATTCTTACGAGAATAGCCGCAGTTTGCTTGCTCTTCTTTTTTTACCATTTTAATCCCTTAGACTATTTAATCACATCTGTCCTTTATGATTATATCTTTATAACATCGGCGCAAAATTTAAGGAAAATGTCAAAAAAATATAAATTAGATATAAAATAAGGATGAACAGAATAAAAAAAGATTGAAGCAATAAATATTACGCATCGATATATTATGTTTATTAATACAGATTAATAAATAGATATTTATACCCATTATATTAACTTATCAACACAAATACAGGATAAATTATGTAAATTATTAGAAACTTCTTTATATAAATTATATTAGAAATAGAGAGAAAATAGCAAATCGCATTCGGTCATTTGCACTACATTGTATTAATGCACATTAAAGGCTGCTATACATGAAATTATTAAATGAAAGAAAATAATATAACATAGACATTTTAAATAATTAAATTTTATTCATAATATATTGTTATTTTTTGAGCAAAACATACGTTATTATTTCATTATCAAAGTGTTTATATATTATGTTTTTGTATTTAAATATTTCATATATAGCAGCCTTTAATGTGCTTTAGTGTGGTGTAAATGCCGATGATCGAAATTCGCTAAAAATTTTTTTTAAATATTTTACAATTCTTTCTAAAACAAATAAGTTAATTAGTCAAATTCCAGATAACAGAAAAACAAGTATATTTTTTAAATATTTAATTGCATGTTAATTTCTAAATCTTAATTGCTCTAACTTTTTAATCTTTCGAATCACTAATTGCTAATTGCTGCGATTACGTTTTCAATATCTTGAACTTCTAATTGCGCGCGCGCTAATTTTCAATTATTATTATTATTATTATATGCAACCAATAACAAAGCAACAAAAAGTATATCAATGAAGAGATTGTTGTGTTTCTTATAAAACAACATGCTTTTTTGTTAGTTTGAATTTTCTTACAAAAATTGTGTATCAATTTATATTTGTTGTTTTAAGTGCGTTTATAAAATCGAAATTGATAAAACCGCGTCGCAACCTTATCTGCTTTGCGCACACGTACGGCCACACGTCACATCACGTCCTTCTTTCGCGATGACGTGCATATCTTGGTCGTGTACATGCTCACGCTCACGCTCGCCCACGCGCACTCTTACGATTTATTTTCGCTTGGCGATCATACTTTGCCGCAATCTCGGCAGAGTCTCGATCGAGCGCGCAAAATGACGGCTGTCGATTCTGAACAAACTATCAATAGTTCTCGTGGATCCTCGATAAAATTCGCGAATTTACACGTGTACTTTTATATTATATATTGGAAGTGTTAAAAAAAAGGATCTGATTATAATTAAATATGACATTCCAATATTATCATTTCCGCAGCATGTTGAATGAGTTTGTGTTTTGAGTGATGAAACCAATCGTGAAATATATAGTGATAAGATCGGATTGATAAAATACTCATTCGACACATTATAAAGGATTGATCAATTATTACATAAATATAATATATAATATATAAATATTTATATATGATATAAAAAAATTACATTGTTGACTAAATTAAACTACTGGAAAATAAGTTTTAATTAAAAAATATAAACAAGGTAAATAAATTTATAATTATAAATAAATAAATATATATATATATATGTATATGTATGTATATATATATATATATATATATATACATATATACATACATATTGTCTAATAAATTATGAATATTTAAATATTTAGATATAATAAAATCTTTAAAGTCAATAAAAGAAAACTATAATGGAAAATAGAGGATTGTGATATATATATATATATATATATATATATATATATATATATATATCCGAACAGGTGTTTCTAATTAAAATGTTAAATTATGATATTCAATTATGATTAAAAATACCTTATAAAGTATTATAAGATATTTAAGATATTTAAGATATTTATAAAATATCATAAATCCTAGAATTTGTTTACCGAAATTTCGCAGGATGATAAAATAAATCCGTCATTCATTTCTCGATAAATCAAATAATTTTTAACATCAAAAATATCTTATTTATAAACTTCATATGTATTTAAATACCTTTTAGATAAATTGCATTTTTGGAAAGATGTTTATTTGGAAATATGCAATATTATATGGAAATTAAATATAGAAAGAAAAATATACACAATGTCAATTTAAAAGATATTTAATATATTAAAATACATATGTCTCAATGAAATTTAAAATACAATTATATTTCTAATTACATAATTTAAGATATTAAAATTCTATAAATATAAAAAGTAATTTTAAATGTATTACAATTTTTTTAAAGTACAATATAAAATTTTACATTTTATTATATCAACGTAGTTTTATTTCCAATCATAGTTATTTTCCTTAAATTAATATTACAATTATTAAATAGAAAACAAATTTGTAAATCTTTGTTTTTAATTTAAAAAAGAAATCATGAAATAGAACGAAGGAATATATTCCTAGTTTATTAAAAAAAATAATAATAAATCGATTTTTTAAAAATTAACTTTAACTAATTTTAAAAACATGTATTTAAAAAATAATTCTAAACAAATTATCAAGTTTTTATAATTTTATTATAATTTTATGACAGTTAATTATCAATTATCTTATCAATTGATATACTAAAAATTGGAACACTGATTGTAAATGAATTAAAAGAAGATTGAAAAAAGTGGTCTATGAGGACAAATCTTCGATTACCATCTCGCAACTGTATCCTTGAAAAAATTATTAGTGCATACGCGTCGATGCCGGCAGCCACAGTCGCAGTAAATTTATGCGGTGAAGATTCCGCTGAAGAGACAGGTGAAACCGTCAATCAGAAGAGACGGGATATTTTAAGCGCGTTTAAAAGGAGAGCCTGCAATAGGATTAGCTTTAAGGGTGAATCGGGTCCTTTGCTAAGGTGAGAGATTCCACAATTTAAGATTGAATCTATAATGATAGAATTCATTTTATTCTCTTCTCTGATTCTCATTAATTTATGATGATGTCATTAGAAATTTCAACAATTCTCATTTTATAAAATATTTTTATCATGGATATATGATGTTAAAGCAATATAATTTTTTATTTTATAAATGTTATTTTTATTTTATAAATGTAATTTGACCAATATTGATTGACGATCATAATGTTAAGAATTATAATATATAATAAAAAACATAGTATAATAGTGAAGCAATATACCAATGACTCGCTATTGTAATTTGAATTCATTTTCGCTTATCGCAAAAATTTTCCGAACGAAAAGTTACAACGTAGTCAGTAGGTTGATTATTGGTGTACCGTTTAGAACTTAAAATACGTCATTAAACAGTCACAGATTAATTAATAATAAGCGATAATGTCTCGTTTTTATTGTCTCATTTTGGCGACATTTTGGTAAGTAAATGGCAATAAAATTTTTTTTACAAAAAAATTACTTATATTACTTAAGAAATTACATATGTAAATAAATAAATTATTTGTTATTTACATAAGTCAAATTACTTGTCTTTTGTTTCTTTTATTAATATAATTTATATATATATATATATATATATATATATATATATATATATATCAATTGTTTTGTTATTAAATATCAATATTTTATTATTATTAAAATTTTTTTATTATTATTAATGAAATAAAATCATATATAGTCATCATAGAAACTTTAGTATATCTATAATTATTGTGTACAGAAAAGAGAAAAAGAGAAAAGAGATGAAAAGAAGAAGAAAGAAAAAGAGATAGAAAAAAAAGAAAGAAGAAAGGGAAAGAAATTAAATAATTACATTGTATAGATTTAATCAATTGGTAGTTAATTTCTAGCTTATTTTTTTAGCATATTTTATAGTTTATGTTTTATGTTTACATTATATTACAGATTTTTAAGCATTTGATGCTACAAAGCCAATTTATAATATTATTAAAACGTGCAACTTGAACATTATAATATAAATTAAAAGCAGTCTTGTGTTTTATCTGTCAATATCTAGTGATATTTTAACTTCGAGAATTGTTTGATGTGATTCTTTCTTATTTGTGTTCTTATTCTTTTCCACTTACTCTTATTTCTATCTTTTATCTTAATAAATTGTTAGCAAGATTTATGGAACAGTTTTTAAAAAATAAGTCTTATTCCAATATACTATTTCCAATATAATATACGACATTCTGTCAAAACTATTTCATTTAAATAGAAAATAGTCACAATTGCGAGCATTTTATTGTAAATAAGGCAATATTGCATTTTAATTTTTTAGTTTTAACATAGAAACTCTTTTCTGTTGTTTTTTTCTTTTACAAAATAACTATTAAGAATTAATAACATTAATATCAAAGAATTAATATTATTTATAATATTATGAGATATAAGATTTAATGTTAATTTTTATTTATTCAATGTTATAGTATTTTTATTTAACATTAATATCTATATATATTTTTTTTTCTCCTATCTTTTTTACAATATATGAAAATGAAAATAATGATATCTTATATATTACAACTTATATTATAATTTTAATAATTTTTTATGCATATTATTTTATTCAAATATCTCATAATTTTAATATACATAAACAAGAAGTACTTAATATAATATATTTCTTATAAAATATAATATTACAAAGTATAAAAATTTTACTTATAAATATTTGTTGAACTAACATGTATAATTTAGCTTCATAAGGTTAACATAAATGACTTTTTATAAATTTCAATGTTAATATTGTGTTTTCACAGTAATAGTTATAGCCTTGTACAAATATGCATACATTGCATAAGCTAATGCCGATAGGAAAAAGCTTATCGTTTCCGCGTGTGTTAATGTTGTGAGAATGTCGTCGCACCGATCATTTAAACTGCATTTGCCTTAGACAATTTTGTTTACAATAAAGAGTAATATATGACATTTTGTCAAAAAAGCATATACTAGATAAAATAGTTATCAAGAAACTTATAAAGTTTAAAATATCAGAAAAAATTATGTTAATATCTAATGAATTAAAATCAAACAATTTTATATAACGGCACGTTTAAGTTGCACGTTTTAATAATTTTGAGTGCTTGTTAAACACATTACGCGCTCAACGTATTTAACAGCCTTAAAATAGGTACGACGATGTAAAATTTGAATCACAATACGCGCTTTTATGAGACTCCAAAAATAACAACGCATCAGATGCTACTTCACCGCCAATGATTACCGAAAATCTTTTTTTTTTCTCGAAAATAGAAATCTTGTTCCGGTAATAAATTTGTATTTTAAGAGAAAAAAACATCTTTTTCTAAGAAAAGAAAAATCTTTGAAAATATTTTTTTCATTTGTAAGACATATTATTTATAAGCAATAAATATCCTGAAAAATATTGAAAGACACGTGAATCTTGTATATGTTCTTGGTAAATAAAAATTAAAAATAAAGTTTTAGTATTACACAGAGCTGCGAGGATCAATTACGAAAAGCAGAGTAGGTGAGTCTGATAGATTTGTTTAATATTAAAAACGAATCTGGTCGCAGAATTTCCCAACATGTCAGGTTTCGAGTAATTCATAGTTAAATAGTCCGAAAATGGCAATTTTGACAAATTTCATGAATTTATATGAGAATCTAATTTTTTGAAATATTTTTGTCAATAGTATCGTATAGTACTAGTTTTCACCTTTCAAATTCATTTTTGATTGCTGCTGCATGATTTTTTTTTGCTGAAATATACAAGTATAAAGTTATAAGAAAATTTACATCAAAGAAAATTTACATAGGCATTAATATGGCAGATCCGCTATTTTGAAATTTGAAAAGGCTTACATCTATCAGGTTCGGTTATCAAAAAAAGTCCTGTAAAATATATCTAATACAAAAATATATCTAATATCTAATACAGTTGTTTTGATAAATTTTATATTTTATTTGATTCTGTTCGCCATTTTCAAAAAATGACAGGAGGCGTTCAAAAATTCATGTTTTTACTCGAATTTTGATTCGTGGTAAGACAGAGAGGTAACACACTTGACTTGGAATGGCATTATGCATGACCAATCTTAACTTGTATGTCTGAGCGAAAAAAAGTCGTGGGAGGGCAATTGAAAGTGGATTAGAAAGGTGAAGACTAATACGATACAATGCCATTAGCAGAAATATTTTACAAAATTAGATTCTCTCATAATAAATTCATGAAATTGATTGAAATAGATATTTTTGGACTTTTTAACTACAAATTGGTCAAAAACCTGACGTTCTCTAGAAATTTTGCGGTCTGATTCGTTTTTAAAAAATCGTTAAAAAATCTATCAGATTTACCTATTCTGCTTTCTGTTACTAAGCAAACGCAGAAAGATTATATATATTTATATATGTATATTTATATATATTATAGAATCTATTCAACTTTATTATTAAGTTAGGAGTATATTGTTGTATCGTTAAAATAGTTATTACAAGTTAGTTTATATTATTAGTTTATATTATTTTTATTGTAAATAAATATATAAATTTTTTCATATGTAAATCATCAAAATAATATTTTTTTTTAGAAATATTATATATTAGAAAGTTTAACGTTATTAATAGCTCCTTTCTTTGTGACAACTCAACGAATTTAGAGGATTGTTGTGTACCAAGAAAGAAAAATCGTCCGCGAAGAGCCGACGTTGCATTTATAATGTTTAACCAACCTTGGTTCTTTAATGATTACATTCTAATTAATCTGTGTCCACTTACGCTGATTAATTTAGTTTAATATAAAGTTGGGAGAGGAAATAAAAACTCAATTAAATCGAAAATATAGATTTTTCGTATACATATATCGTTGTTGTATAAAATGTAATCAAAGATGTATTTGTACTATAATACATACATACATACATACATATATAGATTATCTACATCATCTTATAATTTTAATTCCTTAATGTAGATTTTCTAAATAATTTGGAATTGACCCTCAACGAGACTATTAATAAAAAAAAGTTATCATTTTATAAATTCAAATTAAAATTGTTTTAAAATGTTTAAAAAAAAAATAAAAATAAAAATTTTCTTAAAATTTCCATAAAAGTAATTTCACAAAAGGATTTTATTATTTACTCGTCTTTTCTAAAATTTAATTAATACAAAATTGTTTTGTATTTACTTTTATTCTATTTTTGTTAAAAGAATTGATGCTTCGATATTTTTGATGAACAAAATTTTAAAAGTTCAAAAAACTAAATTATAATAATATTGTGTGTTGTGAGATGAACATTATTATTGAATGCGATAAAATAATAAAATATATTTAAATATATTATAAAAATATATAAAAATATATTATAAAAATATATTATAAAAATATATTTAAATTTTTTAATAAATTATATTATATATTTTTTATATAGTTTTTTATATATTTTTTATATAGTTTTTTATATATTTTTTATATAGTTATATATATTTTTATATAAATTATAAATAAATTTTTATTTTATCTTTAATTTATTTTATTTTTATTTTATTTTTAATAAAATTCGAATATGAATGAGTCATTATTTATTTTTACAATATGCTAAAAGCTTGTCTGTGATCTTAAATAATTTCAAATAAATATTAAATGACTGTGCTGATTGCGAAAAATAGAAATAACAAAATTAGGACGACGCGCATTGAATGTTAAAGGAATTCATCATTTTGGCGAAAAGAGCAAACTATCATAATTATCACGATGTCGCAAGTGTCAATAATGATCATCAAAGCAACGACTTCCGGTGACGCAGCCTGACGCGAGGAACTGTCAAATAATCTTCCTTTTACTTTTTCTTTGTATTTTACACTCTAGATTATACGACATATTTCGGTTTTATTTATACAGTTTTATTTATATTATTTCATTATTTTCGAATATTGTTTATTCCTAAATTTTTTAAAACTTAATATAAAAAAATTTCTAAGCATCATGTCTTTGAATATAAATTTTTAATATTATGCCATTGTGTGCATATATGAAATGCCGTATCGAAAATTTTATAGAAAAACGCTCTCATAAAGTAAATTTTAATACAATGTGTGTATGTGACATATACATACCTAGTATAACTAGGTACTTAGTGTACCTAGTATCTTAGTCAACCGTCCTTTATATGTATGTGCATATGTGTATGTATTGTAGTTTTATATATATATATAAAATCTTAAATAAATAAATATATATATATATATATATATATATATATATAATCACAAGATAATATTAGATTATCGTGTATATAAAACGTTTTTATGTACTTTTGTAAACAGATAAAATGTTACATATATATATATATATATATATATATATATATATATGTATGTATGTATGTATGTATGTATATGTATAACATTTTATCTGTTTATAAAAGTATAGAAAAATATTTTATATACGCGACAATCTAATATTATCTTGGTGGTTTTAGTCGAATAAGTAGATTTCATAAACACAGTCTACATTTTATTATGGAAATACTTCATTGCGTGTGAGAAATATTTCTTGTTTCGAAATAACTGCCTACGTATCATTGAGACGAGAAAGTGTCCGCGATTATGGTAACTAACGGCAATAAACTTAATAGCTTAAGCGCGGAAACTACATATTTTCACTGGAAGATCACATCAGGCAAATTTAATTCAACTTTTTATATTTTCGATTACAAATTTCTTTTACTTTTAGTATGTTTATTTTTTAAGAGGGATTATATATAACATATAAACGCAATTTTTAACATTATTGTTAAAAATTTTTTTTATTTCAAATTTTTAGTTTTATTCAAAAATAAATTAAATTTTTATTTATATTACACACACACACATAAAATTCTTTTTACAAAATTAATAGAATAATTTATTTAATTAGTTATAACATATATATATATATATATATATATATATATATTAGATATAAATATATTAGATATAAATAAAATAAAAAATATAAAATTGATTATACATTTGTTTCATTTTTATGATGCGACATAATATTATATTTGTATTTTACATCTCTTATATAGAAAATTATTGGAGAGATGTAGTCATCTCTAGTTTGTTCATATCATCCTTGATGAAATTAAATCTTGAATTAATCGACCGTCGTCTAGGTTCGAATCAAACAACATCGTCTGGCAAACGACGTTCTAAATTTGCGTGATTTCACACAGCTCTCAACCCTGACATATTGACCTGTGACGCAAATAGATCGACGACTACTTTACACTACGCGCTTTTTGGCGTTTGAAAATGTTACTGATACATATTTGTTAATGTTTATTTCCATTTTATTCTACAGGAAACAGTCATTTTTACAATCTGCGATTTTAATTTATCTATCAGATATTTATCTGCTCATGTGTTTTAAATTATTTTTTTATTACATATATTTTTTACATTATTTATTTATATATTATATATATTGAAAATATATATATTAAATATATATTGAAAATTTGTTATTTTTTAGTACATACAAGTTATATTATTTATAACCAATAGATAATAATAAATATAGATTAAATAAAGAATAAATATTTACCTTTACACAGCCAGTCCCAAATGACTTGAACTTGACATATACATATTTTCACTGCCCTAAGTAACATCCAAAAGGTTTTAGGCATCGCTTGTTGTTTATTAAAAAGTTATAAACAAAAGAAGTTTTATAAGGCTCACAAAATTTTTGGACATCATATACATACAATAATAGATTTTTCGTATTGAAAATTATAAAGGAATAAACATATTAAAGAACATCTTAATTTCTTTGACCTTTGCATATATATTGATTATAATTGAGGATCTCGTTCTGTGTGAAAAGTTGCAAACCCATGTGGAAACGTATAATAATAGACCTCGCTTCGCACTGACTCAGAGATGGTATGGGATGGACCTCGCTTCATATGGAAAGTTGCAAATCTATGTGGAAGCATACAATAATAGACCTCGCTTCGCACTAACTCAGGGTTGGTGTGGGGTGGATCTCGCTTCATGTGGAAAGTTGCAAACTTATGTGAAATCATACAATAATAGATCCCTATTGTACGGTTACACATAGATTTGATTTCACATAGTCCCCAACCCTGAGTCAGTGCGAAACGAGGTCTATTATTGTACGTTTGCAACTTTCCACACAAAACGAAACCACTTCATACCACTTCTGAATTTATTAAATATTTCTTATTAAAAATAAAAAATAAATAAATAACCGCGTATATGTAAAAAAAACATTCCGTTAAGTGCACAAAATGTTTAAAGATTATGTGAAATTCGTGAAACTTTTTAACAAACAACGAGCGACGCCTGAAACTTTTTGAATGTTACTCAGGGCAGTAATCTTGATAATATATGTCAAGTCATTTGAGGCTGACTGTGTAAAGGTAAATATTCACCAAAAAAATTAATCTGAATCTTAATTTCTTTTTTTTAAGGTATCGCCATGCTAGATTTAGTTCCAGAAGAGTTCGAAAAAGAGTTGTTTTTAAACACGGCGACTGTAATGTTGTACAAGGAAATGTTGCCAAACGACGTCGGCGATATCTTCAGGTGAATTTCTTTTATAATACATTAGATTGTTGAAACATAAAAAATAGATATGAAGAACATACAGAAATATATATGTGTTAATTTCCTTAAATTTATTATTTTACAATGTATGTATGTAGCGATGAGTGTGCTGGCGCGCGGCGAAAGCTTCTCCCCTCCTCAATCACCGCTTCGTCGCACGCCGCCATATTGCTGTTTATATCTTTTTAATAAATAATGACCGCTGACTAAAATTTTCATAACATTACTCAGAGTGATGATCTTGATAACATATATGAGAATTATTGAAATGGGGCGGTGGTCCGTATAAGTAAATAATTACATAAAATTATTATAATAAAATTTATATAGTAAAATATTTCTCTCTTTCAGGATATTTTTACAACGTTGGTAGATGCGCAATGGCGATGGACGCTCTTAGTATTTTCCATGAATTTCTTGTTATCCTGGCTGGGATTTGCGCTTATATGGTGGTTAATCGCATACAGTCATGGTGATCTTGATTTCGACAACTATAATAATCACACTTTCATTCCCTGTGTCAAGGATATACGCAGTTTCACAAGTTGCTTCCTATTCTCTGTTGAAACACAGCATACAATAGGGTAAGTTATATTATACACATTCATATAAAACATATACATACATTATGATATACTAATATTATTATAATAATTTTTTATTATTATTGCATTATTATAATTATATTATGTTAATAACTATTATACCACTAGTTTTCTTCTAAATTTTTCTTTTTTTATTTCGTCGTAATTATTATTTCAATTTTTTATTTTTTTTCTTCTTTTTTTAAATTAAATTATCACTTTTTAAATTTAGAAACGCTAAGAAATATTTTATGTTAAGTATATATAAAAGTATCCACATTTGTGTATGTAAAAAAAGTTTGAAAAATAAAACGTTGTTAAACATTATTAAAAAATTAGCTATTCACGAAAGAGATATGAAATCAATGCAATTAGTTAAATAATTTTGATTATAATATAAAATGAAAATGATTAAGATTAAAGTATAGTATAAAAAGTATAATATAAAAAGTTGAAAAAATTATAAAATATTACGTTATATAAATTTGTTTGATATATTTGTCATAGCTATTAATGTAGTTATTAATGTAATTGAAAAGATTCATCTCATTATTTGAAAGAAAATAAAAAAAAAATAAATAACTAGAAGAAAAGAATTTGTAGAACTTTTTCGTATAATTTAATTGAAATTTATCGGTGTAAAGTATTAAAGTGAATTAATTATAATTATTATAATTGTATAATTATATATCAATATTCTTATGTTTCTGTTATTATTACTATTTCTTTCTTTTTTCGATTTTCTTTTTCTATTTTCTTTTTTACTTTTTATGATAATAATTATAATATGTTATTTTAATATTATGTAAATATAAGTTTTTAATAAAAGTATGAATGACATATATATAGATACGGATCGAAACATACGACGGACGAATGCCCCGAAGCAATTTTCACCCTATGCATCCAATCAATGACTGGGGTGATTCTTCAGGCATTTATGGTTGGGATCGTGTTCGCCAAGCTGTCGCGACCTAAAAAGCGCACACAAACATTGCTCTTTTCGCGCAATGCTGTCATCTGTCAGCGAGATGGCCAGCCCTGTCTGATGTTTCGTGTCGGTGATATGCGTAAGAGTCACATCATTGAGGCTCACGTTCGCGCTCAAATGATCAAGAGAAAGGTGGAACTATGATTGTGTACTACCCTTATATCTTTACAAAATGTAGTAAAGAAATTAATTGTATATTAATTGTATAACGCTTGTCAATGTATGTACACGTACGTTTCAGATTACGAAGGAAGGTGAATTATTGCCGTTCTTCCAGACGGAATTGAAGGTGGGCGGCGACGGGGAGGAGGATAAGATTTTTTTTATATGGCCGA
This sequence comes from Camponotus floridanus, assembly GCF_003227725.1. NCBI lineage: Eukaryota > Metazoa > Arthropoda > Insecta > Hymenoptera > Formicidae > Camponotus > Camponotus floridanus. The sequence continues at coordinate 43,052 of NW_020229814.1, read as the reverse complement.
CCACGATTGTTCACAAAATCGATCGATATTCGCCACTCTATAGAATATCAGCCAGTGATATGCTGCAAGAGCGGTTCGAGATTGTCGTCATATTGGAAGGTAACAATGTCATATTTTATTGATATATATTGTAGTAGTGATCGAAATATTTAATAATGTGATAATAATGATTAATAATATCGATAGGTGTGATCGAATCTACTGGTATGACAACGCAAGCAAGAAGTTCATATCTACCATCAGAGATACTATGGGGTCATCGGTTCCAATCCATCATTTCCTTCCGCAAAGAAACCGGCGAATACGAGGTCAATTATAGTCTTTTTAATAATACTTATGAAGTGGATACTCCACTCTGCTCGGCTGCTGATCTCGATCGTATTCGAGCAATACATCGCAGCGATACAAAAGCTGGTAAAAATTTATTATTCTTTTTATTTAAAGGATCGTTGGAAATAATATAATCGACCAAAACTAGCCAGAAATTTTTTGTTGTTTATTGATTACGTTGACGTTTCGACCATATGATTGTAGTTCTTTTCAAGTAAATAAAATCAAACGACAGATATAAATCATAGTGTTGTAAAATGCACACGTCACGTTTGCACGATCAATTACATCTTAATAAATTTAAAAGCGAAAGATAAAAACGATGTGTCGGTGTGAGACTTTGTCAACGAACGGCAGTTAATTATATTGCTATAGTTTGTTAAATATTAATTTTAATTCTCTATAATTAAAATAAATGCATTTTATTTTATTTATTAACATTAAAATAAAATAAAATATTTTCAAATATTTTATTTTTTATTTTTTATTGTAATTATTATTAATAATTCTTATTGATTACAGATTTGTCGCTTATCGATTATTTGAATTTATTTAGTTTTTTAAATCAGAAATAAAATATTAACAATAAAATATAAAAACATTAATAATAAAAAACAATAAAAAAATGATAACTTGCTTCAGTAAATGATAAAAAAATATAAAAGGAAATAGAATAACTTTTTATTTATTTTATTTTTTATTTATTTTATATTTATCCGCATTTTTTATTTTTCTGCTTTTCTATTTTATTTACAATTAAATAAAATATAGAAAGAAAAGTTATATTTGTTTTTATTCGATATATTATCTCTTTTTATATTAATTTTTCTGAATTAATCTTGATAATTACATTTATAGGACATCCTAATTCAAGTCTATTTCCGGAATATCGCGATACCTCCAGCAGCAGTTCATTAACTATGACTTCTGGGTCGAGTTTGGGATCTTCAACTGGTGGTTTGCACATGCAAGTATCAGAGCCAATAACACCTGCGAATCCGATTCCTGTGCTAATCACCGCACCAGATGGTTCTTGTAGACGAGAGAGTATCAATACACATTCCGATATATCATGTTTTTACGCGCAGAATGAGGTAAATAAAAAATAAAATAAAATCATTAATAATAAATAATTACATATGTACAGAATATTTTACTATTTTTATTATATGCCATTTAGAGAAAATTTAAAAATATATATCTGCTTTCTTTCTTATTTTTGTATTTTAAGATTTGTTGGGATACTTCGAATGTGATATCGCGCAAGTTTACTGTTCAAATAAAATAATTTATGTTATAACAAATTTTTAATTGGAGAATGTATGATAATTTGCAAATTGTAATTAATTTCTTTTTTTTAATATTCAGATAACAAAAGAGGAACACGATAACTCAAAGGATGAAAATTATGATTGTGTCCTACAAAATATTAATGCATCTTTACAGAAAAGCAAAGAACAAAATGGGAAAGAAAACATAACGCAACAGAGTGAATCAAAGTCAACATTAGATTCAAAAAAGAATGAAAAAGCAAGTTCTACATCGATCACAGAGGAAGATGAAGAAAGCGACTTGAAGAAGATACCTAGAAGCAATCCAGATATTAGGTGAATCAAAAGCACGATATTTTCTAGAAATCTATTGTATTTAGAATTCGTTCTTGAGATTCTATTATAATAATAATTTAATTCATTTGAATTTCTTAAAACAGACAGAGAAATCTTGCGGACTCTACAGAGATGCAGTATCCTACATTTAGAAGATCTAGCTTGTGCGATGATTATATAGGCAAAAATGCTTCCAAGAAAATAAGCTTCATTTTTGAGGAGAAAACGCTCACGAATCGTACCCACTCCCAAAACACAAATCCAACTGAACAAACATAGGTAAGTGTTATAAAATTTATTATTTTTCTATAGTAGAAACTACAACATTATATTTCTCAAGGAATGCAGATTAAAATGTAACTTAAATAAAGATTAAATATATACATATATTATGTATAATAATTATGTAGTTTTATTTTTAATCTCTGTTTTGGATACATAGAGTAAACTAGAACTAAAGTCACTAGAAATTGCTTTTTAAGATATCTTCATAATTAAATTTTGGAAGTGCTTTGGTCTTAAATTTTTTTGGGCGCCAAAAAGTTTTTTATTTTTATTTTTTTAAATAAAACCATTTTAATTTGTTTAAATCAATTTCTCGCAATACTCAATGTAAAAAGTTATAAGAGTAGAGTGATTAAAAATTGAATATGTATATACAGGGTGTACCACTCGTACACCCCTTTTAAAATGAAAATAAATTGCTTTTATAAAAAATCGCGAACAATTTTTAAGTAAGTCGAGTACGCTCTATCAAATAGTAATGGAAATAATGAACTTCAAATGTTCCTGTGGCGCAACTAATGACAAGGATGTGTGTGTGCTTGAATATACGATATCTTATAAACGTTCACACACACGTTTTTGAATGAGTGAGGTGTATGTTTAAACAAAATATTTGAAGTTCATTATTTCATCACAGTTACTTTCAAGATCAATTTTAAGATTGACAAAAGCACTTTTAGAAAAAACGTTTGATACAAAAGTTTCTTATTTTTTTACGTACAATTCGAATCTGTAATAAAAAGTACCATGTTCCCCTAAAAAAATTCAACTTCCGATCCGAATGGCGTATTTCCGGTCGGAATCAAAAGTTGAAAATATCACCATTTGATAGGATGTACCCAATTTATTTAAAAATTGTTCATTTTTTATAAAAGCTATTTATTTTCATTTTAAAAGAAGTGTACGGGTGATTTAGGACACCCTGTGTGTGTGTGTGCGTGTGTGTGTATGTGTGTGTGTGTGTGTATGTATGTATATGTATATATATATATATATATATATATATATATATATATAATGCAATACTCTGTTGAGATAAAATAATAGTGATGTGATATTATGCATTATTGAAATTACAATTGCAATATAATATAATTATATTACAAGTGCATTCTATTGTGTGTGTGAAAAATTTCAATTGATTTATATAAAATAGAACTGGATAAACTTTTAATTTTATCTTGTGGAAAGATAAATATATAAAAAATACAAGAAATAAAATTACTTGTTTAATCGGAGATATATCCTTAATTACATGCAAAAAATTAATTAGCAAAAATTATCCTTATTTTATATATGATATTGGATCCCGAGAATTTAACTATCGTACGCGTATATAATATGTGATGACGAACATTTTAAACGCGCGACGGGAGATTAAAAGATTGACTAGTGTGATAATGAGGGCACTTCCCGGCACTAAACTCATTCCACTTATCTTCTGTGACCCTCGGGATATACAATCAATCCTTTTTTGCAATCTATTCTTCAACCAACTCCCTGAAAAATTATTTAGAAGACAAATCTAGCTTAAATTCGTATTTTTGAATATTGGATTTTTTTCTAAATTTATAATTTACTATAATTTAAATTCTCAAATCCTGACAATTTAAATAATTTTTGTATAAAATTTTTTTATGCTTATTATTATGTAGTTTGCGTTTTACCACTTTCGTTATTTGAATGATTGCAGAAACGATTATAAAAATATATTTATTATTTTTAATTTTCAATAACTAGATTTTTATATTCAATAACTAGATAGATAGATTTTATTTTTTTAATCAAAATTAATTTGTTACACTTTAAATATTACTTTCAGATCTAGAAGCTGTTTAAAAAAATTTCTTTTATAGATAATTTTCTTATATAGATTACAATAATTATAGATAAAATATTTATTATCACAATTATATTTTAAAAACTTATATATATAATTTTAACGTTATAATATATGTACGTTGGTATATATTGTAAATATTTATACGAAGATAAATTGTAATATTACGACGATATATTGTAATATTTATACGAAGTTCTAGAATGAATTGAAAAGATTGTAAACATATAAATATTTTGCAAAAATTGCAAATAAATCATACGCATGAAAAAAGATTTCTTTAATTTGTTGATTTTTCTAAAATATGTCTTTTTCGCCAAACTGTTTTTGATAATTTATTGTTTTAATTTTGTTTGAATTATTTAAATAGAACGAGATAAAAACACATTATTATTTCATAGATCAGGAAACATTACATCGACATACAATAGCACTATGAGAGCTATCGCTTAACCAGACTCTTTAATCATTAAGGCCCGGATATGGCGTAGTTAGAGGAACTTAAGTTGCACTTATGCATTACATGATATCTTTGTGCTCCAGTTAGGACAATTTAGATAATGTTCGTTGCTAAATTCGGCTTGTTTTAGGACATCCTTGAACATGAAAACGCGAGCTATAGATTTGCGAATTCTATAAAATTTATAGAATGATTACATTAACAAACATACACATAATCTTGATCAATTAAATGTTTATATATTTATTCAATGCATATAGGATAATTCAGGTTTATATCTAATTTTATATATATATATATATATATATATATATATGTATATATATATATATATATATGATTATATTATAATAATTATTGATATAATAATAGATTGAAGATAAATTCACATATATTTACATATAATTATATAGGGTGATTTATTTTAAACTTAACAGGTAAATATTTTGAAAAATATGTGAGATACAAACAAATGTTTCAGACAAAAGTTGCATGGTTTCAAGGGGGACATAAGATGGTGATAATGATTTGACCTTGGATAGTCATTTTGAAGATCACGCGAAAGTTACCTTTAATTTCTCAAATGGAATCTCTTATTTTTTATTATACATTCTTGAAGCTTATTTCGAGAGCTTTCCAAAACACTATAATTAAATGTTTTTTCGTTAAGTACTTTTCGAGTTATGAGGTCACCTTATGTCTCCTATGAAACCATACAATTTTTGTCTAAAACATTTTTTCGTTCTTGCATATTTTTAAAAATATTTACCTGTTAAGATTAAAACGTATCAGCTTGTATACATACATATGTGTGTATATATTTGTCATTTTTTAATAATGTAATATAGAATTCTCAAAATATATATGCATATTTTATAAAATTAAATTTCCTTGAATTAATTTTTTATATGCATTATATGTATATCAATATTTAGAAATGTGTACAAGTTATAGCAGTATTCAAATTTGAAATGAAATTAAGTTGTTCGTAATGTTTACAATATATAATTCTTTATTATTTCATTTGTAAGATTCGCAGAATGTTTTCACGGACTGTAAGTAAATTCGCGGCCACATAAATCGCGATTCACGGCGCGATAGCACTGAACAAATCTGCATATCAGACCGAGGACAGACAGACGGAGCGTTTGTAATTTGCGTTTGTAGTTGCAAGGTGATACGCTTTTTTTATTCTTAACGCGATGACATCCTAGATGATGGCCATTGTCACCGAGATGTCTTCAAACCGGACTTTACACACATTGCAATTTCACTTCAATTACAAATTATATGACGACAAAATTTATAGACATTTCCTTTTTTTGATTAATCCGATATAATAGACATATTTTATTATTAAATTAATTGTTTTCAACCAAATCTAGAAAGAGCTTTATTATTATCATAGAAAATAAAGAATTAATGAATTTTCTTCATGTATAGCATATAATAGTGATAGTAAAAGTCTTTATAGTATATAATTGTGTTTTAAACTATATAATTCTATAGAAATAATATAATATTGAAATAATAAATAACATATTTTATTAAATAATAAGTGAGCGTTTTGTGATATAATGTTAATACATCAATATACGTATATAAAAATATCTACGAAAAAATAAAGCGCTCTCTTCACATCAATGCAATATAAAATATATACATAATTAAAAAATGTACTAAAGTGCGTATATGTAATTATAAAATATATAATAAATATATTTTAATTACAATAATACATTTGATAATACATTTCATAACGTCTAAAATTAATTACAGCAAATACTTTTTGTCATGCTGAGAATAAGAAAAAACCGCGTTTGTCGTGGCAAGTCAATTAATGCCGATATAATAATTGCAATTACCTCGACATGGACGTATGCGCGCATAATTTGATTCACAACCGTCGTAGATATATAATAATAGCTTAAAAGAATTAACAAGTTAAATCTGTTGTCTCATCACGGAGATCACTTATTTTAACTTATGTATTTTTTAAGAAAAGAATTAGTAAACAGTGACAGATTTTATTTATCTTATTTAAGAGGATGCTTTTGAAGAACAAAGAAAATTGTGATTTCTCTTAGTATTTATAATAACATGATAAGTGTAGAGCATGAATATGTTGTTGTTGCGGAAATTTTGTATTTTGACAGTCCGAGTGCTCATAAGCTTAGCAATGACTATATATCTATATATTGACTTTATCTGTATAAGTTTTCTTTTTCAAATATGAAAAAAATTAGCATGATTGTTTTAATATAATTCTGTCGATTAAATAATATATTTTAGATTTTATTAAATAATAAATAGTATTATAATATTCTAGTATATTAAAATTTGTGTAAGTATTGCATTCAATTTGTATTCAAAATCATTATTACATTTAAATTAATTAAGATAAAATATATTTTTGATTCTCTCAGTGATTTCAATTTAAAAAAATATTGAAGAGAATTACAAAAATATGCAAAAGATGCATATATGTATATCTAATACAGCTGTTAGATTCCATGAAAACTTCGAATAAACTCATGGACTCGACCGTGAAGACACGGAACTTTCGCGATCTCTGGCTCTCGATCTCATGAGTAGGAGGTAATAGAAGGTTATTGAGAGATAGAAAAAGAAAAGAATAGGATAAAATGAGAAAGAAAAAGAGAGGGGGAGATGGTGAATGAAACGTAGAAGAGGTCTGACGTCATCGAAAAAGCCCGTTGATGCGAGTCTTCTCGTCAATACAAACTAACTCGCAGTTTCGCGAAGTTTGCTTTGCCGTCGCGGAACATCGCACGTATTTTCTTGTTGTGGAATATGATAACTTAAGTTTTTGCAATGATGTGTAACGAAAGAAAATTTACGGATTTATACAAAAAATCCTAAAAGAATTAAAAAAGTTTTTGATGATTCCATTTGAAAATGAATCATCAAATGAACATGCGCAAAATTCGTGAAGGTGTGTAAATCAAAATATAAATATTTTAAAATAAAATGCGCTTTCCGTGGTTTCAGAAATATACATTATCATACCGATTAGGGAAAATATACGAAGATTTTTTATTCTTATTGATAAATTCTTCACAAACTTTCAAAATTTTAATAACGGATTATATGAAATTTTAATAAGGGATTATCTGATTTTGAGTCCAGCAGGATTGAAAAATTGCGTGGATATTAATTTAAATCTTTTTCTTTTAAATGATATGTAAAATGAAATTTAAAACTTTAATCAAATTTAATATCTGCCTAAAAATTTAAAATTTTTTTACAAATTTTAATATCTACTGAAAATAAAAAAATTGTGTGCAAACAATTTTATTTTTCATTATTATTGATTATATAATTTTAAAATTAAAGTTTCAAATGTGAAGTATTTTTTGTATATTAAAAAATTGAAAGTTTTTTTGTCATCATTTTGAAGATCGATGGAAAATTAGTTTTTTTTTGAAATTTCAAAAAGTAACAGAGAAAATAATCTCTAATAATCTAATAATTCGAGAAAATATCGAATAATTTGAGAAAAATTTATTGTATATATTGATAAGGTATTTGTTGTTAGAAAATAACGAAGTAAAATATTTAAAATTCTCTCACATTCGGTTAGATACACTATGTAGAGAATCTATATAGATCCGCAAATCTATATAGGGTTAATAGAGACTTTCATGTGTCCTCGCGTGCCGTTGAGATCTGTTTCCGGCATGGGAGGAAACATGCGGAAAGCGGAGCGATGCATTATATTGCATTAGATATGATATTAAGAAAAATATCATTTTATACATGTAATAATTTGGTTTCGTATATTATATTTAAAATTTTATACTTATTTTTATAAATGATAATATATATATATATATATATATATATATATATATATATGTGTATATACATATTTATGTATATAGAGAGTATATATAATAATTGAAAATTTTGATTAGATGACTAGATCATCCTTTTTAAAGAATCTTTTCATTAAAAATAAATCACTTCTCCTAATATATCTATTTAAAATATCTCTTTCTTTCACTTATACATAAAAAATTAACTAAAATACACATTTTCACATTTCTTAATATTTATATTTTAATGTTAAATAAATAAATAAAATAAAAAGAATAAAATAAAAAGTCAGAATGAAAATTTATTTTTTTCTTAATATACAATTAAGCTGGAGCATGATATAAGATAAATAAATTATTAAATAAAGGCAATAGTGTTTTGAGAATTGAATTGAAAATGATTATTGGAAGATTAGTGTTTACAAGATTATAAACAATTGTTTTTAAATATAAAAATTGTAAGCTGAAATTAAAGGGAACAAACTATTATTACTTATTATTAACTTAATTGTTAAAATAATTTTTGGAATTTACAGAAATTTTTAAATTTGTTCAAAACTTATACAAACAATCATTTATGCTATTATTATTGCCAATAGGAAAATAACATTCCTCTGTTATTTTTCTATACCAAAAATATCTATCCGAAAAATAGAATATTTTTTCACTGATATTATCAATGTTTCTATTTGTATATAAAAATAATTATATAAAATTTGTAGAATTATCTACAAACCTATGTAATCTTAAATGAATATTTGAGAAAATAAATAATTTAACAAAAAGAAATTTGTTTCTTTTAAAAGTAGACCATTTATTCCTATCAAAATTTGTTTAATTATCTTATTTTTACAAATAGATGGATTGTTTCAAAACTTTATAAATATTGCTATTTGGATTGATCAAACAATGTAATAAAAAAGGATTATTTAATGTTGAAAATTAATAAATTTATTGGCAGCTTAAAAACCATTAATTAGATGAACTAAATATAATTGAAACATCAAATGTATAAACAACATGTGTCAATATGTTTTCATATCTTAAATATTCAAGTAATAGTCCATCTCAACAACCGAATGATCTAATTTATATTTACATATATATATATATATATATATATATATATAATAAATAATATTTATATAACTTAATTATATAGATACATAGATAACGTAATACATATATTAAATGAATATTTTAATAATCATATTGTAAATAACATAATGTCTATAATGAGGATAATATAATATAATAATATTTAATATATATGTACTTGAGAAAAGCAGAGCTGAAATCTGCTTCTCTTTAGAAATAGACAATATTTTTTTAAAACTTTAATCTCAAAATACAAATTTACAAAAATATCTTCTATAACTTATTTTAGATGTCCTGAAGATTATATATATAATTTTATTTAATTTATTTAAATATCTCTGCTTAATATTGTGTCTTGTAAATAAAAAGTATAAAATATTATGTAATAATTCGACGAAAATACTTTTTTTAGATTTTCTATAATTTGACATAATCTATCCATAATTTTATGTACGGCTATAAGTATTGTAAAAATGTTTGTAGATGTAAGATAATTTTACTTACAAGTATATGAACCCTCTTTTTACATTAGATCATTTGAAATAGGCTTTATACGTGTGTGATTAAGGCGTACGTATTATCCCCGCCTGCGCGCTGTAAAGAGGTAAACGCCATGACGAGATCTCATGTGAATCGAGCGGATGAACGCGAGCGAATCTGAAACAGTTGTGAATGTGACGTGCGTACGTATGCTCGATCTGAACTGAAAAAGCGCGGAAAAATCGTCGTTTTAAAAGGTACGCCGTTTTCTTTATAAAAATTCTTTATAAAAAGCGCATATATATATATATATATATATATATATATATATGTGTGTATATATATATATATATGTGTATCTATCTATATATATATATATATATATATATATATATATATATATGAGGATTATATTTATTTAATAATTTGATTAATTACTGCCTAATAAATGTATTTGTTTTTTTTTTCATCAATACCATTTATAATTAATTTCTTAATTGCGACTACATAATATTATTAATAAATTAAATAGAAAAGATATTCAAATTTTTTTAAAATTCTGTTCTATAAAGAAATAAATTTTAACTTTTTTCGAATATGTAATAATTTTCGATATAGAAACGTTAACAAGATATCAAATAATTACTTTAATAATTATTTTTATACATTACACACACACACACATTATACATACACACATTTATACATACATATATATATATATATATATGTGTGTGTGTGTGTGTGTGTGTGTATGTGTGTGTAAATGTAATGAATAAAAATTACAGAGTTTATTGACCGCTAAATATTTTATTATTAAATGAAAATTATGTTTATATCTTATAAATAATCAAATAATATATTTCAAGTAATAGACTAAAATGAGAGACACATTGTACAATAGATGACTATATAAGAGGAAAACTTTTGAGACAAAAATATAAATAATCTTTATTCTTTGCTAATATAAATTTACGATGTTTTAAAAATGATTGTTCAATTACCTCTTGTTTTACATTTTTACAAAATGTCTTGATAAAATTTATGCATACATAGTAAAATAATCAGCTCAATTATGCGCACATTTCGTGTCATTTTGCTAATGCGTCATTAATATTATAATTATTGCTAATTGCTGATTGCTATATAGTTATTAATTATTCTAATTGAAAATGTTTAATCATAAGATATATTGAAATGTCAGTTACTATTTATTACCAGATTTATTGATAATAATATGTGCAATTTTATAATACTATGAAATTTTTTCTCTTTTGCTTATTCGAAAATATTGTGCAATACTTGAATATAACAAGCTGCTTTTTTGTATCATATGTAAATATATTTATTTAAAAAGATATTTAAAGAGTAAAAAATATATATTTGTTAAATGCAATTTTTTATTTTTCACAGTGTCGATGAGAGGTCGGAGCTTAAGATCGTCTAATGATGCTGGATAATCCATCTTTTATTTTGCGGATCAACTCAAAATTATCGCGTCTCAACTCAATGAAATAAAACAAAAATATAAATAACATGTACTAAAATAAATAAAATAAGCACAATTGATCTAAATAAATTCAAATCAAAGAGATGATGATCGAGAGGATTGGGATGAAACTGTTTGCATAAAGATAGATCTCAACAAATTTAAGAAAAGAGAAAAACAAACATAAGAAAAAAGGGCAAAAGAACATATCGCCAGAATGAAAACGGAACGATTTTTTTCTTGAGAAGAAAGAAGGAGGATGGATGATCTACCGAAACTTTTTCGACTTCCGGGAACAATTGAGGAAGAAGAGGAAAGGGAATTGGAGAGTCACAAGCCAAGAGAGTTGCTGGAGAAAGCGGAATCTCCTCTTTTGGGTCAAAAGGGTGCCTTGACTATTTCCACTTTACCGAGAAACGTTACCCTCATTAGAGTTAGCACTCAAAGCAGCAGCATCGCTGGTGGTATCGGTCGGCAGGATTCTACCAGGTGAGAGAAAATTTTAAGTTGTGTATTTTTATCGATTTAAAATATTCTTATTCGTTAAATAATGAAGATTCTATTGCATTAAGGAATATGCTAAAAATCACGAGTGTGTCAGATTGCTCGAAGCGTCATTTATTGAAAGCAGACACGTCATTGTAGCAGACACGTCATTGTAGCAGTCACGTATTTGTCAGAGTGATTATTGGCGCCTCTGCTTGACAGGTGTTCTTCACGGTTTTTAAATAGATTAGACAAAAAAACAAAGAAAAAGAACAACGTATAAAGAGAACGTTAAATTTAAATAGGTGCCATTATCATGATAACGAATTGCAAAGGAAGAGGAAAGATTGTAAAAACTTAAATTTTCAGAATTCATTTCATGTGCAACGAGTTAGTATGAAAAGATTACAAGGCAATAACGTCACTTTATATACTTTATATACTGAGTGTGTAATATATCGGTATAATATTGCGATAATAATGTCGCGCGTCGCAGATACGATAAATAACGACTCATTAGGAATAACGGGTAAAGGGTAAATACACATGGTAACCTCGTTTATGCACGCATATGTAACACGCAACACGGACGAAATGTTGATTACGCATGGACACGTTAATTGCATCTAATGATGTCAGACTTGTTGGCGTATTTTGCAAAATATATTGAACTATTTAGTTTTATTATTGGCAGATTTATTTTTATCATTGTTAGATTGTTATATAAAGAAAAAAATTAATAAATTAAAAATAATTTCGCATCAAACCATTGTTATACATACTATTTTATTTGATATAAAAATAAAAATAAAAATAAACATTGTTGTTATTATTCTTGTTATTATTATTACTCGTACGTAAATTGTTTTTGCTTACAAGAATGAGAATTTGTTATTGAAACAAATTTAATTTATTATTAATTTGTGATAATATAATATGTGTTGTATTCACAAATCTTTTCTCTTTTTGTAGATTGTGTATTTTGATTATTTTTATTATTTTGATGATTATACAGCGATAATAGAAATTTATTTATCAAGTATTTATTATCAATTATTTATTTTTATAATAAGTATTTACTATTATAAAGAACTTTAATTGATAGAAATAACATTTAATAGTTATTTTTGTTATATATATATATATATATATATATATATATGGCATTGTAACAATTCGCGATTTTTGCAAATATTTTTTATATATATATACAAAGTATCTCATAACTCAATCGAAAATTTAATGATATATTTTCTGGCAAATTTGGAAACGATTTTTTTAGCGAAATATTGAGTTATCAATCATTTTCAAGCTATTTAAGAACAAGAGTTTTTTGCAATCAGGAGTTTGTAAATTAAAGAGTTAATAAAATTTTTTAGTTAATTTTAGTTAGAGTTTATTTTAATAAAATCATGTTCTTTCATTTATGCAATGAAGAAATGAATTATTATATGTAGATATGTTTATAAAAAAATGAAAAGAAAGGCAATTACAAAATTTTTTTATAGAAAAGTGATTAGATCTTTATACATTTTTAAAGTTTTTTCTTAATAATTTGAATATTTTTTACTAGATGCATTTTTAACAATAATATATATTGACAATTACACAAAGATTTTCGCAAAGAAGCATAAATATGCGTCATTTTAATATAATAATATTAAAATAAGAAGATTTATTAATTATGAAGAAATCAATAATTTACGAGATGTTTTATAATTAATTTTGATATGTTGTAACAAAATATTTCAAAAAATATTTTCACTTTTTAATTACTTTTTCTTCATACTGTTATATAGAATATAAGATAAATAATAAAATAAATATAAGAAAAAATTTACACCTGTATAAAATTATAAATTTCTAACAAAAATTTTTTGAATGGGATTATATAGTATATGTGTATAGATTTCTTACAAAATTTATATATGATCTGTTAAAGTTAAAATTAGCTAATTAGAAATTTCAATCGATCCTATGATCGTAAAAATAAACGGATCATAATCGCGTAGTCCCCGTTGTAGATCGAGCCGCTTGTTAATTTAATTGTATAGTTCGTTATCACCATATGATAGCGGTCAGTTAGATCTAGCTCGACTGTGAAAGATATCAAAGAACCAAGTCAATAAGATTTTCGTCGCGCATGGTAATTTATTTCGGAAATTGTATCGATTATGGATCGTGAGAAATTAAGTTTTTCGAGAAAAAGATCTATCCGTGTGAGGTCCAAACAAAACAGCTGGTTGGTGTAATCGCTTCACATTATTTTGTGTTTTTCGCTTCACTTTATTTTGATGCTGGACTAATTAGCAAACTTGCGATTTATGAGATGATTGAAATTATTATTAGACAAAATATTTCTTTCATCTTCTTTTTGGTTCTAGTTTTCTTCTAAAGATATTTGTTTATTTTTTGTAATACAGTATCATATTATTATTCTTTTCTGTTTTTTTTAAGTTTATTGTTTACAATGTAGAACTTCAAACTAAAACTAGACAGAAGCCTTATGTATATGTTGTGACAAACAATAATATTAATTTTAGATCTTTAATAAAAGTTACCATCAGTCTGTAATTTAATTGAAACCTTTTACTTTATATAAAGTATTCATTAATATATGAAATTGAAATGAAATACCCCGAGTATTATGGAATACTCCACATATGTACATACATACATATATAAATTTTATATCACAGTTTAATAAAATTAATTTTTTCGAGAAATAAGAGATAGTCTTTTGTCTTGACACGTTTTGCATACATCAGCACAACTTCAGTAACCAGTCAGATTCTGATAACGAGATGCCAAGACGCTGATAAAAAGTATGCGACGTCAGTCAGTCAGTCAACGAGAATCGGGCATGGATCGCGAAGTCGTTCTCGTCGTTTTTTTTTTAATTGTGCTTACCCATTTTAAGTCTAAAATTCTAATGATTATAAAACGATTGTGATATTTTCCTGAAATTTCGATTAACAAATAGTATTAAATTAATTTCTGGTAAATAATGAATTGTATGTGTGAAAATCTCAAATTAATTATTTAAATTATTTTTAAATTATTTTATTTAAGCGCCACGTAAATAAAAAAAAATTATAAGTTTTTTCTGATATTTATATTTATAATTTTTCTTTATTTGTTCTATACATTGCAGCTTCTATATTTTGTAGCTATACTCTCTGTTTGTATACAGAAAAAATAATAAGAAAAATTGAAAAAAATAAAAGAGTAAAAAATTTTTTTGCACCGCTTTTTCAGGAAAAATTAAATTTGAAAAAATAAAAAAAATTGCCCGCATATATAATCATATATAAATATAAATATATATTTATATTTTATTATTATATATTTATATATTTATATATTATATATATATATATATATATTATATATATTTATATATTATATACATACAAATATATTTATATTATTATATATTTATATATTTTATTAATGTATATTTTTTATATTAATTATTTTTCCTGCATATAGAACAGAAGTTATGCAAAATAAAGAAAACATATACAGAGATATTTTAGGTTTATATTTATATGAACGTTAGTTTCTCAGGAAATTATCAGGGATTATTCTCCAAAAATGTTAGAAATTCTTATAAAAATCATGAAAATTATTGAGAAATATGATATTTCATACGCAATTTCTAATACATGTGCTATTTTTGCTCGTCTGTGACATATTACAGAATAAATGACTGCTATCTGTATCATGTGACTATTATATCGTGACTTTGTTTTATTATCGAGAGCGTGGATTTGCCGAAAGTAGAAACGATCATCTGTTTATCGCGCGCGAGTGACGCAACAGACGCGTGTGATCACCTTTTCTGCGCGAGAACAGGAAGAACAAACGGCATTTGTTAGCGAGTGATAAACGGCGTCTGATGGTCAGTATGCGTATATAAGACATCGTAGTGCCTGTTTGACCAACTGCTTATAATAGCTATCTTGCAGCAGTATATCTGCAGTATATCCTGCACCATCATCCGTCTTTGTTAATCATCACGCATCATTTAGCTGATCGAATCGTTTTAAACGATCCATTTATTAACGAATACATCGACGATTAAAAGACTAATTAAAAACGTAGAATTTATAATTGAGGAATTACATTTAAAACATAAAGATTGCAAGTGTAAAAGTGGATCTTTTAAAGGAAACTTAAAAAAAAAAAAGATTTATGAATCAAAAAAGTCTATAAAAAAATATTGAAGATTTAATTTCAAGTTTTCAGTCTATTTTTCAATAAAAGTGATTAAAAAAGAAAGAAAAGAATTTCTCAATCCCATGATTGAACTCATCATTGCTTATTGGGAGTGAAAAAGATCCTTCACAAAATCCTAAATCTTTTTGTGAAAAGAAAGGAAATATATAAAACAGGATAAAAACTTGACAATTGAGAAAAGTAAATCTTTAGTGGATCATCTTAATAATTACTTTTGCAGAAACAAAGACATTTAGAAAAGAACATCTATTAAAACACCTATTTTAATAAATTTTAAATGATTATAAAATTTATTGGAAAAAAAGAATAACGTTGAAAGTGAAGATTTAATATTGAAAAATATTCACAAAAACAAAGAAGATATAAAAGTATAAATGTATGTTATTGACACGTTATTTTATATACAAATTCTTTAAGAGAGAGAGAGAGTGGACTCCGTTATTAAAAATTCCGTTATTAAAAATTTGATTAGTATTCAGAATAGCATTGTGCATTACAATATATAGTGAATCAAGATGAACGGAATGAATGGCAATGTGTTGAAGACAGACAACAAATCCCCATCGCCGGATTGCGGAGAAGAACAAAAGTTGATATCACCAACCACACCGACGACGCCAATGATCGTGCGAATAACGAATCCGTATTCTTCTCTGAAATACAGGTAAAAGGAATTTCGACTAAATGATATTTCCAGGTTAAAGCAATCATTAAAGTTGCTACGCAGTTTTTTTGCCTTGAGAAATATATGATACGATAAATTAACAAATATTCTGAAAACGTTCTTCAAACATATTAGTATGCGAAATTATATTTGAGCATCTTAAAAATGAGAAATTAAGGTTTGCTGAAATTTATTTTTAGAATTAAAAAATTATTAAATTTCGCTTATCTTTCAATATTATCGTAATAAAACTGTTTCTAGAGGAAACATAAAAACTATTCTTATTAATTAAATAATATTTCTTTCATTCATTTCTATGACAAGATGTTCAAAAGTTGTATAAAAAGAGATAATATGAAACCGTACTATGTGTGTGTGTGTGTAATAATTGATTAATAAACTTATGAATATATCATCTTTCTTGTATTTCTTACTTTTCTTATAAGTATCTTATATTTTATATGCAAATATGTATTAAATTTATGCACGAAATAATTAGAAAATGCAGATTTTATGTATAAAATCATTCTTAATCATTATTATATGACATGTCTGAAAAATGTGCGAAGATTATTGTATTCCTGATATCAATTTATCATATTCTATAAATATTAGTTTATGATATGATGAATCATGAAAAAAATCTTAATGATTTATTTTAATAACAAAAAAATAATTATTGAAATCTAATTGACCATTATTTAATAAAGTAATTATTAATTAAAAGTAATTATTAATTATAATAATTTATATTTTATATGTTATATGTTTACCAATAAATTTAATTATTTTTTATTTATTATATGTTTACTGATAAATTTAAAATAAAGAAAAGAAATGATATTATTGCATTAGATTGATTTAATATTATAAATATAATATGTAAAAAATACGTCCAATTATTTATACACAATATATTATAATATTAATATTACAACAATATTAGATTTTTTTTACAAATCTTATTAATATTATTTGTGCATGAATTTTACACATGCATGCACGTACGCGTGCGTGTATATATATATATATATATATATATATATATATATATATAATAGATTTATATAACATTTACAGTAATATTTTATTGTTTATTCATATTATATAACGTTAGTTTTGCCGACAAAAGATTTTAAAGTCTGCGCAAATGACATTCTAGAAATTATTTGTTTATTCTACAACTCTTCTTATCAATGTCTCATGATAATTGAGATAAGCGGCTCTTAGAGATCAGTCTTAATGACGGATCGTTCAAGGTTGCGTGCTAAATCGTAAAAGAATTTTAAGATAAATTTCACGTGTTTATCACAAAGTTGGCAGTAAAGATGGATAACTTCACGTGAAAATGAGTTATTTTTTCTACTTTGATAACAATTCTTAATAAATAAATGTTTTGTACGAATAGAAAATTTTAGAATGTAGAAGAAAGATTCTTTTTTGGTAAATAATAATAATAATTTTGAGAAATAAATATTTTTTGTTTAAAATTATATAAATATGTATAAAAAAATATTTTATTTTTAAATTATTCTATGCATATGCATAAGAATTTTATATATATACATTTTGTAATTATATTATAATATTTATCTTTATAGAATAGAGGAAATATAAAATAGAGAGAAAATATATATAATTTAAATTAATATATTATTGTTTTTTATAACTTCAGAATTATATAAAGTACGCAAAACAATTACAAATTTTATTTTTATTTTAAGCTTCAATGATTTAAAAGTGAAAGACTAAATATTGAAACAATGTGTGGAATGTTATTTACTTTTATATTGCCAGACCAATTTTAAATTAATTCAACGTAAAGGAATCATTTTCTTTAAGTAATAACGATGTAAGTCAGATCTATTCCAAAATTCGATAATTTCGAAAGAATTTGAGAAAAAAATTTAAGAATATGTTAAAATATAGATTTATTAGTATATACATAAGGTAATACTAGTTCAAAAAACACAGCAACGCTGTTTCAAAATAGATTAAAATTATTTAAAAATTATTTTGTTAGAAAATTTCTATTAATTATTAATTAATAATATAAATAAAATTATTATTCCTTCCTTTAAAAACTAGCAGTCATAATACGCAAATATTTAAAAGCGAATGTTGCACGCCAAATATGTTCTGATAATCATATAAGTACATGTGTTAAGATTGATTCTGTGTGTATACATAAATTTGCATACATATTGAGGCACATATGGCATGCGCGTTTCATCTTTTAATATTTGCTTGTGATGACTGGTATTTATTCGGGAAATAATAATTATAGCAGAATAAAAAAATTTAACAAATCATTATTTTATTATTGTTAATTTTGAATATTAATTGTTATAATTATTAGTATTAATATATGAAATTATTATTAATTACCTTTTCGAATAATTTCGAATAATTAACAAACATGTGATGTGTGGGCATTTAGGGAATCACATGTCCTAAATTTATCTCGATACGCGTTCAAATTTTTGTGTAAGGTATTACTGACCTCATGCGTACAATCAGCTGATCGGGTATCATCGACCTAGAGAAGGCGGTGGAAATATAGAGGATGCCGTCACTGACTCGGCGACTGATTAACGCGTGGTAATAAATAAATTGGTGGATAACAGCTGCTCGGTTATCATTCAAACTTAAAATGGCGGCTTCCTTTTTGTACCAACAAGAGGGGACAAGGGTCGCGGGAGTCTTCTCGGCACTATCGAATCGTTGACAGTGATATCTCGAACGAGTAGCGATTCTTCGGCTGTAGATTTTTTGTTACATTAAAACTAATATATATATAATTAATTCATAAAAATCAAAATACAAAATTTTTATATATCAATATTAAATATACAAAATTCTTGTTATATGGAAATTATATACGGTAAAATTGTTACATATTACTACGTATATTAATGCGATTTTTTAGATGTTTCAACATTGTTAATTCATAAAAGTAATTTTCGTATTCCTTTTGTGTGAAGATAATACAAAATATATGTTCGCACATTGAAATATTAATATATAATTTTAATGTGGAAATATATTACTGCGTGAGTATGTGTGTGTGTGTGTGTGTGTGTGTGATAATATATGTTGAAATATAATTGGTGCAATTAATATATAAGTTGTGATTGTTGGGCAAAATACATTGACAAATAACAAGTGACTTTACAATACGATAACAAAGTGATATCGAGACTCCTTTGTTCTATAATATTTTAAGACGTTTTAGATTTAGTCATGTCAAAGAGAATAATGATGAACAATGCGCAGAGATCCATGGTGAGTGTGTTAAGATTAAAATAAACATAAGTTCCTATTAAATAAATCATATTAAAATATAAATTGTTGTATATAATGAGTAAGAATCTCTCGTAAACAGAGTGAATAGATTTTAATTTTATGATTATATATTTTTGATAATTTTTTTATACTCTGTAGAAATTAAACAATGTTTATTCAATAATATATTTACTACGAATTTAGTTTTTTGAAATTTTATAATAGCTATTTAATGATTTATGTTTTCGAAATTGTAGAAATTATATAAATTGTTTTCAAAATTGTTTTATGTTAATGTACATATATAAATGTGATAATGTACATACAATATATACAAGTAAATGGCGATATAATAGAGTATATACATATAATATACACAAGGTATTTTTTTTCCTTTTTCCACACTTCCCTGTGTGTTTTAAATAATTTAACAAAATATTTCAGAAATTAAACGATATTGACGAAAATATTTCGAACAAAAATTTATAATTTTAGCGTAATAGCGGAAACAACAAATTGTTTATAACATGCGTTTTTTAATGAAATATTGATATCACGATATTTTTTTAAAGCTTAGTAACTTTATACATATGATACATATTTTTTTTAAAAGCTCAGCTTTAACCTGATACTTATGATTTATACACAAACTTTTTACGTAAATTAATTCTTCTAGTCTGTATATAATAACATTTAAATATAATAACAAAAGTATATAATAACAAACAAAAGATATAATTTTTAGAATATTTTTATAATTCATTGAGAAAAACCTTGCATATACGTTATGGAAAACGTTGGTGAATTTCATTTAAATTTAAGCATATTGTACATTTGTATGTATGTATGTATGTATGTATATATATATATATATATATATATATATATATATATATATATTAATATATACATATATTACATATAATTTATTATTTTTTTATGTTAATGTTTAATAATTTATCAATTGTTATTTTTTAAATCCAACAAAGCTTATGACTTATGTCTTTGAGATTTATCATTCAAATCAAATTTTCTTATTGTATTACACATTAGCGTAACAGTGATCTATATATCCAAACTACCTTGGCGATAATTGCGCATTGATTTTGCATTTCAAAACTTGATTTATTAATACGTGTTACGAAATATTATGTCACAAACATACTTTAATATGCAATCAAATTCCGATTTTATGTTAAGTTATGTTATCAAAGTATTATATATCTTTTCATAAATTTTATTTAAAAATTTTTAACTACTAAAAAAATTTTAAACTTTCACAAAAAGCATGAAATGAATATTTTATAGTCAATATTTTTCCAATTATGCAAAAATAATTTCGTCATTTTTTTTTCTTTCGCCCTGTAAAATTTGCAAAATATAAAAATATAAAAAAATTAATCAAAATTAAAAAATTTATAAAAGAACAATTTTAAGCGTATTATATATACATTAGCATATATCAGTATGCTTAAAATTATTTTTTTATAAATTTTTTAATTTTAGTAATTTTTTTATAAGATTGTAAAAGAGCACATTAATGAGCATAGCAAAAATTTATTAAAAGTTAATATTTTTTTAAATAAAAAATTCGAAATATATTAAAAAGGATTATTTCGGAAAAGGATTAATTTTATAAGTTGATTTTCATTTTATTTTATGATGTTGAGTCCTCTCTGCAATGAACCTTTTTATGAAAATAAACTATATCTTATATTTAGTCGATATTTGTCAACACTTGATGTCGAAAATCATTCACTGTTATTTTCTTTTACTCAATTTTATATCGGCTTATTTTTTACTTTGAACAAATATTTAAGAACATTCATAAAATATCTTTTGGAAAAATATCAACTATTTTATTTGTTAACAACGGCCAACTCTAAGCAATATATATAACGATAAAGTATAATGTATAAAGTAAGGTAATATTATATTTAGCATAATTCAAAAATTTTCAATATAGATTATACTCTGAAACCTTACATAATAGCATGCATTTCGAAATATAGTGTGCAAAATTTCTTTCATACGTGCTAGACACATGAAAGAGAGAAGATTATATTTAAATATAAATTAATTAAATTAGATAAATTATATTAAATAAATTAGATTAAAATATTTCTTTAATTGTTGCAAAAACTAGAACAATACAAAATGCGCGTTTTGCGTGTGCCATTTATTCTTTTCCATTATATATTTTTAATGATATATATAACTTTATTTTATTTTACACAAATGGTTAAAATTGATAGCTGATTTGACAGCCGCAAATAACATGAGTAAGCAAGTTGAATAAACCAATTAGTATCGCGGAAAAGAAGCAACAATATATTTTGAGACTTCAAATATCAACACACATGTCTTTTTTAGAAAGGGAATTTTATGGATTATTAAACGGAAGTAAAGAAAGAAGGAGAAAAAAGCGAATAAAAAGAAGATAGAGAGAGGAAGGGGAAGAGAAAGAGAGGAGATAGAATACAATATCCTGTTTAAATACAAATTATGTGACAAATCTATATTTCAGGAGCCGATACCGGCCTGGACCGACGCGGAAATTACGCCGTCGTGCCGTCCTGAAGAATGGCGATTGCAACGTGCTGCAGTCGCGCATCTCCCGACGATCGCTGCGCTTTTTACAAGATATCTTCACTACCTTAGTAGATACGCAATGGCGTTGGACTCTGCTGTGCTTCATCTTGAGTTTCCTTCTATCCTGGCTAGGTTTCGCGGTGATTTGGTGGCTAATCGCTTTTACCCACGGTGACTTCGAAGAGCGCCATTTGCCACCTTTTCAGGTGGAGAACAACTGGACACCGTGCGTCTACAATATCTTCAGTTTCACCAGTTGTTTCCTCTTCAGTATCGAGACCCAGCACACCATTGGATACGGCAGCCGTTCTACTACTGAAGAGTGTCCTGAGGCTATATTCGTGATGTGCATACAAAGTATCTCTGGCGTCATGATCCAAGCTTTTATGGTAAGTGTTTTCGAAGAATACTAGATGCGTATGAAAAAAGTACGAATTCAAAAAGTTATAATTTTATACAATTTGAATGATTGCAGGTAGGCATCGTATTCGCTAAGATGACAAGACCAAAGCAGCGTACTCAAACTCTATTATTCTCCCGAAATGCTGTAATTTGTCAACGGGATAGCGAACTTTGTCTTATGTTTCGAGTGGGCGATATGCGAAAAAGTCACATAATCGGCGCGAATGTTCGCGCTCAGATGATTCGTAGTAAAACGACGAAAGAAGGTGAAGTTTTATCTCAACACCAGCAAGAACTAGTCGTAGGCACTGATGGTGAAAACGGCGATCTATTCTTCATCTGGCCAACCACCATAATCCATCGGATTAATGAGTCCTCGCCCTTCTACAACATGTCTGCTGAGGATATGTTAACAGAACGATTCGAGATCGTTTTGATTTTAGAAGGTACTATTGAATCTACTGGACAAACCACCCAGGCCAGATCAAGTTATCTTCCACAAGAAATTCTGTGGGGTCATCGTTTTGACCCCATGGTGAGTTATTCGAAGGAACGACAAGGTTACGAAGTGGACTATTCGCTATTTAATAGCACTACTCAAGTTGATACTCCACTTTGTTCCGGTAGAGAACTCGCAGAATTCTATAAAGTGCAGGATGACTTTCGTCACGGAACTGGTAAGCGATGATTGCTTTTTCAGCTACCCATAGATGCTTGTTGTGGTTTACTAACTCAGCAACAAAATATGTCCAGAATAGTGCTGATGTCAAATTCTTGTCTCATTAATATTAAAACAATTTATGTTGCTTGCAATTATAACTATTAAGCTATCTAAAAATCTTAATGTTACAAGTACTCGTATAAAATTGTAATATTTTTCTACTGTAAATAGAGAGTTAAAAATGATAAGGATATGATCTAAGAGGAAATGTAAATATAATTGAAAAATTTGATATCGCGCGCGACGAAATTTAGAATTGTTTTCACGCGAAAAGTCACGTCAATACAGATCTGATTTATGATAATTACTGAGAGAGGAGTGTCGAATTATTAACACATCAAAACAAATATTATCTATGTTACTTATCTACATTAATCACAATTTATGATTTTCAGTCAATATGTTTGGTTAATATGAGATAAATTTTATGTGTGTTTGATAATTAGTCTAGCATTATAATGTCTATTATATGTCGATGTAGCATATGTTTACTTAATTATCTTTAGAATTAACATTGATGCAAACTTATTGAAACACTTGAAAGTTTATAACTTAATGGAAAAAATTAACACTTTCATATAAGTATGCTAATTGCCAACCATCGTCTCATATAATATTTAGCTTGAAAGCTTAGTATAGATAGTATCTGATAGATACTAGATAGATAGTATTAGAAGCTTAGATAGTATCCCAAGCAAGGTTGATCCTTAGCTTGCTAATTCAAACGCTTCAGTTTTGCACATAATTCATTGTCTGACTGTCTGGTACCGGCTATATCACAGATGGAAGTTTGAAGAAAGTGCCTAGCGAGCCGAAGAGCGCTCCCGTCGTACTCAACACGTTCCTTCAAGCCGATAGCACAGACTTCCCCATCCATCAAGGTCACTCTTCTCAAAGGCCGTCTAAATTGCATATTGACATTCCATCTATTGATGATTATCCTGAAGTATGATGACTCGATTCCTCTCTAAAGAAAGGGCGATGAAAAAAGTTAAAATAAGTAAAAACAAAGAAAAAGAAAGATAGGAATAAAGCAGAAAGAAAAAAAGAAGTGATGAAGAGACGACATCTTTTGCTCCACAAATAGATGAATAATTCATTCTTTTTGATATTTTGTAAAAATTTTACAAAAATAAGCTGTATTTCGAGCAAGCAATTAAAGGAAATTTAGTGATAAGTAGATGAATTTGACAATTTTGATGGCATGTTTGAAAAATTTAAATTCTTATAATAAGAATCTGGTGGAAAAAGTAACATATGCTCCAATTATATATTTAATAATTGAAAAATAGCCATTTCGATACATTTAACGATTAAGATTTTATTTTCAGATTAGAAAAATAAATAAATAATTTATATTTTTTAGAATTTCTGCTTGGTTTAGCTTGGTTGTGATTGTCTATAAATCTTTACGCATTAAAAATTGAGGTTAAGGCAAGCGAAAAATTAAAATCACACATTTAAAATTGAAATTTGACTGAGTTTTATTATATTAAAAAGTTATAATAAAAATAAATTATAATATAAGTTATAAACATGTGAAAAGACACCCAATAGTATTACTAATAATATGTAATAATATAAAAATATAATAGTGAATTTTTGATGCACTGGTACGTATTAAAAATGCTGTTTATACAAAATTATAATAGCATAACAGTAATAAAAATAGAAAGAATTACTTATGTTATTGTAAATTTGTATATGACAGATTTTTTGATGTGCATGAAGGCTAGTCGGAAGCCAGCATGCAGTGCACGCGAATATCTCCACCGGCACTTATTTGGTCAGCGAGCGACCTTTTCAAGGATCCTCCATGCCAATCGGCATTGCATCCATCGAGTAAGATACTAACATCGCTCTGGAATCGCATATCACTGTGTTAAAAAGCAGCATTAGATGTAAGGACTGGATAGCTCAGTGGTCTAGAACAGTTACCCGGAAAGCGAAAGATTCGGATTTGCTTGCACCTCACATATTTTTCTAGTCCACGAATGTTGTTTTCTAACAATTATTCGTTGGGCTGAAAGATGTGTGAATGCTCTCTCCACAGGATATGCGTCTATATCGTTGCCACGGATGGATTCTGTTGCTCGTTGACCGAATGGGCATAGACACATCTGACCTCCTCCCACATCCCTATCTTTTCTGGATCTGCAGGTTACCTGTCTAAATTGGCAGTATTTATCTAATTTATATTTATTTTAGCTATGCTTTTATTATACAACTATTTATATAGCTTAGTTTTTATCTATAGTGGAAATTATGAATTATGAATTTTGAAAAGTGAATTTTGAAGTGTATCATATAAAAGTCAATTTACAAAAAAATTCATTGAAAAGATTGATTTAGGAAGATTAGTTTGAGAAGATTACTAAGCTAAAAAAAGTGTGAGAGAAATTCGTACAAATTAAATCTCTCAATAATGGCAAGTTTGTATTAGAAAGGAAAGAGGCATTTTAAAATAAAAATTGCAATGAATATTTTTTTTTGTTTTAGTGTAACGTAATAATAATAAACGTATTTCAGACTTTTATTATTTTATATATATAATATTTTTTTCTTTTTTTTTTCTTGCAAAACGTTTCGAAAAAGTTTGATGGTTTATGTATATAAGCATGAAACTATCATTTGATAAATATGGATGAAAACGAAAAATAAACATGAATGCCTCCTTTATTTGAGACGTTTTTATAAATTTCTATATTATATTGTTAAACTGTTATAAATAGAAGTTGAAGAAAACATTGTAAAACATGCAAAATGCCATGAAATGTAATCTTAAATACACATGATTACAAATGTTGGTCGCATAATACAATTATATAACTTTTTAAATAGTACAATTTTAATCTCAATCTTTAATGAACGTAGACCATGTGCAAGTATAAAGGGAATAGAAACCTTAAATCACTTTATCCTGGTGTTTTGGTCCTTCAAGCTCTTTGGGTATGTGGAAAACTTTCGTTTAATTATATACTATGAATGTAAAAAGTATAAAATAGGACAAATGTAACAAAAAGTTTATCTGTTTTAGCTTTTGTTTTTTTTAAAGTTGTCGAATTTTAAAAGCTTTTCAATTTTTTTCGACAGCTTTTCTAATTATGTGAACGATTTTTTTTTACACGGGGAATACTTTTCCTTCAGCATGATGAAAATAAATTGGGAAACGACATTAACTGATTATAAATTGATTCTTAATAAAATTTGAAGTCTCTAAATCGCAGAATGCCTTGCAGATGTCCTTATTGATGAAGATCGTTTCGGAGAACAATATTGCTGCAATTGTCGCTTGATCAATCAGCAGCATTCACTACCTCTCACACCTTTGGATTGCTTGAACAGTTATACTAACAATAAGATGGAAAACGATTATCCTTGGAGATATGGCTGTAAATATTCAAATTGCGCTATACACAATTCTCAAAGAGAAGTCATCGATCAAGCTAAAGTATTCGATTTCAACCCTGATGCCATTCAGATCATAGAAGATGTAGAACTTCAACAATTGCCAGAACCAGTAAACAGAGAGATCATGAAGAACAGTCATGAAATTATCTTTGAAGAAAAAGAAGAAAATTTAGAGAAGAATCTAATTAAATTAGGCGGAAAAAATAAAAATCATATCCAGGAAATTGTTTCTGAGGAAGAGAAAGAAGTTTTAATGCCAAGAGCTGTGAAAAAGAATATCATTAATAGAGAAAAAGAAAAAATTTTGACGAACAGTCAAGAAATTATTTTTGAAGAAGAGGAAGAAGGCATTCGGATGCAAACAGGATTAATCAAATTAAATAAAAACGCAGATAAGATCTTGAAGAGAAACTTATCTTTGAAGAAGATAGATTTTGAAGAGAAAAAGGAAGAATTTTTAGAGAAAAATATTGGAATGAATAAAGAAAAAGTAGGTAGGCTGAAGAATAATCAAGAAATTAACTTTAAAGAGAGAGGAGATTTTTTAGAAACCACCCTAACTGGATTGAATGTAAAAAATGCTAATATTCTGAAAAATAGTCAAAAAACCGAAGAGACAGAAGAAGTCTTTGAAGAGAAATTAGACGAAGGAAAGGTTGACATCCTTAAAAATATTGATGAAATTTATGAGAAAGAAGTGCTTGCTTGTACAAAAATAAAAGAAAACCGCAAAAATAACAGTCATCAGATTAATTATACTTTGTATAAACCTCAAAGAATACACAATAAAAAATATCAGCTAATCTCATTGTTAGATCGTGATCAACAAAAACTTAAAACAAATTATTCTTTTTACGAGGAACAAAAATCTCAAAAAGAGTTTGATAGAAGTTTGATTGATGATTCTTTCATAATAAATGATAGAAGATCTATTAGGGAACCTCGAGAAAATACAATCAACAACACGAAGAATGTTACGATGGAAGAAGATCAAAAAGTTTTGAACAAAATTAAGAAATATCCTATAGTATCGTTAGATCATTCAAAAGATAGCCTAATTTTTCGTCAGAGATCGAATTACAATTTACATAAACAAGAAAGTAATAATATCAGTATTGAAAACGAAAAGATTATGAGATCATCATCGCATCGTCCTGCTAAAATAGCGATACAACATAAACTTGATCCCAGTGATATTTGTTCGCCGATTTCTCCAGCCTCCAATTTCTCATGCGAATCAGGTTTTTGTGAAGGAAGTCTTGATAATAGTTGTAGAGAATCTTGCTTGTTTACAATAAACATGAAGAAAATTGATAAAATTATGGAGAGAGAAAGTAGCAATTCGTCACAAAGTAGTCTGATGCAAAAAAGTGTAATTAATGATGTAGATAATTTTAAAAAATATGCTAAAGATCAGAATGTTCAAAAAATTACTTTAGATAATAATATTCAGGATGTTGATAATAAGGATGGAGCTTTTTCATATAGTGACACATCTTATATAAATCATACTTTTAATGAAAATAATTCAGTAAAATGTGCTAACGCTTCAACCGTTAAAGAACAAATTATATATATAGACTATGAAGTGCAAGACGATCATGAAATGAAAAAGAAATGTAAATGCTCAAATACATTATTGAGAAAATTGGTTAGCAATACTGACCCAAAAGAATCTTCTACAATTGAAAAACAATTTGCAAAAAGAACATCAGAATGTTGATTTAAAATGTTGACGAGGTTAAAAAGCATTTTTTTAAATTCCAATACATCTTATAAATAATTAATAAATATTTCAATGAATTTGAAATTTCCATAAATATTTAATGATATTATTGTTTTTGAGAAGCAAATTTTTCATAGCGTCAAGATGAAGACCGAGGGAAAAACTATAAAGATTTTTTGAATGATATTATATTAATGAAAAGTTAGTTAATGAAAAATTAATTAATATTGTCACTCTTAATCATTCGAAATAATATGACAATATTGCTGAAGAACAAGTTATTTGTAAAAACATGAAAGGTATAGATTTGGAATTCTAAACGGTAATAGTATATCATGTTAAAATTTATTTAATGATGTATATAATTATGCGAGACAGTGTGATAATGATTGTTACTGAAAATGAATTATTTGTAACAAGAATATATATATATATATATATATATATATATATATATATATATATATATAGGTGGGTTGTTTGATAAGTTAGTGACTTTGAAGTAAAAGAATTTTTTTCCTTACCAAAATTTTCGATTTATTTTTCAATGTAATCTCTTTTTATCTCAATACATTTTACCCAACGGTTTTCCAACTTCTTTAGACCTTCCAAAAAATACGGTTCCTCAAATTCTGCAAACAGGCGTTTGCAGAGTTTGAGAAACCGTATTTTTTGGTCTCAGCGATGATCTCCTCGTTCGATGCAAATCTTTTTTTACCGAGCCATTTCTTTATGTTTAGAAAGAAAAAGAAGTCGCAAGGGTCCAAATCTGGAGAATAGGGTGGAAGAGGGAGCAGTTCGTGTCGCAATTCGACAATTTTGGCCATTAGCACACGGAATTCACTTTTTTACATTTTAGCAAAAGAATACAAACTTAACCGCTTCATAACGTTGTCAAAACATTTCTATTTGACAGATCTATTTGAAACTTTGTGTGTATATTTTAAAAAGATAGCAAATATCAGAAATAAAATTAAATTGCGATTTGAATGCCCTCTCTGGTAAAAGTCACTGACTTATCAAACAACCCACGTGTGTGTGTGTGTGTGTGTGTGTGTGTATACACACACACACACACACACACAATAATAGATAAGATAAAAGTATGATGTGCGTGTAGGAGTTCAGATAATAAAATATTTTGCGAAAATTAAATTAATAATTTTATAAATCAAGAAAAAATACTAAGATATTTATTAATATTGAGAGAATTATTAAGAAATCCATTTATGTGTGGTAAAATGCGAATGAGTTTATGAAATGACGACTTTATTTTCCGAAATAAGTGATGCTTTAAACTGCTGGTCGGTTGATTATTACTGTACAATATATTGAATCCCTTCGAGAAAGAAGTTTCTTTGAAGAAAAAATTATAACAAAGCAATTAACGTTACATATCGATTGTTATTTAATTAACGATTGTTATTTAATTAACAATCAATATGTAGAATCAAATCTATGATAAAATGTTATTTATTGCTTAAATAAAAATATTGTATATTTTAAATTAACATGTATATATGACAATTCTCCTATAATTAATTAAATTGATAAATGTCTTGTAAGTCCCGAATTACTTTCACTTAAATCTTAACAAAAATAAAAAGAAATTATTTTCAATATTTAAAACTATATAAAACAATATAAATTATAAATAAAAATATAAAATGTATATAATATTAAATTCTCTTAATTACTTTATAATTTATTTGTGATATTTGGCACATTTGATAAGTGAAGAGAATTGTTGTAATTGTGATATATTATTATTGTTATTATTGTCATATATATTATGAGATACATTATAATTTATTAATAACATATACGTAATATTGATTATGTATTATGTTACAAATAAAACGATATAAAAAAATATTTGAATATTTGGAGATATTTAGTATGCCATTTGAATATTTTAATATAATACAATGTGTCGCATATAACATCTTTCATAATAAAAACGAAAAGACTCCATTTCCATAATAAAACTTTTTTGTGTTTTGTTTAAATTAGTTATCCTATATTATATATATATATATATATATATATATATATATATGTATATATAATTAAATGGCTAAATAACTAAATATTTGTATTATTAAGTATAAAAGAAAAGTAACAATTCTTTCTAATTTGTTTAGTTACAGACTATCATTTTTTATAATTTGATTTTAATAACTCTTGAAGATTATTTGATACATAGTATAATGAAGAAATTCCACGAAATCGATTGAAAAAATCTGAATAACTAAATTATATTTTATTCCAATATCATATATGTCATGGGAAAAAAATGTTATTTGAAATATATTGAAAAAATACTTGTTGTTACTAAATTTGTTGTTGCTTATTATAATGTAATTATAATGTATATTTTAAACATATATAATATGTTTAATAACTATATGTTTAATAAATTATTATATATGTTATAATAACATATATAATATGTTATTATAATATGTTACATTGTAATTTCTAAATATTGAAACAATAATTTTTTTCTTTCTTTGGTTTTTAGAAATATAAGATAATAAATTTGATGAAAAAATTATTTTTCAATAAAAGTTCAATAGTTTTCTATTAAAAATATAAAAGTTAATTTTAACAAATTGTTGAATAATAAATTTTTAGTGCATGATTTCGCTTGACCTCGCAAACATGTGGTTGCGATAAAAAATTCTTATCGTAAGGAAATCAAAGTATCATAACAATCTCATAGTATTTGAACTTCTATTTATCGCGTTATCGAACCGCGATAGTAGACAAGTAATATCGTTATAAAATTCTGAAGCAACCACAGACGTTGATGTTTTTTTTATCTTTTGTGGCTTTTAATTTTCCGTTTTGTGGGACTTTTCGTAAAATATAAAAGAATAGACTTTATAAAAAGACATAGTTTATTATGAATCTTTGGTACTTTAAAACTAATTAATCATTAGTAAGATACAAATTTAAGTATTAATTTTGTGAAATTGTGCATTATTTTACACATAAAGTATTTTTACATATACATAAAATAACATATATATAATATACATAAAATAATATACATAAAATTATTTATATAAAGTAAACAAAAATATTTTAATATTCACATTCTCTGTTTTACCTGTTGACACAATCTCTTCAATGAATGTATTATATAACGCATCGTAAATGTAGATTTTCAGTATCGTTTACTAGCTGGAAACGTACGCTGCATAACCGACGAATCGTGCGTGCGGTGCGTGTGTGAGAAAAAAGTACATTAAAAATATATTAAATTAAAAAATTAATTTTATATCTTTTATATTAACCCAATATCTTCAAGATTTAAAAAAAATATCTGTCGAATATTTTGTCCTGACTGTAGAAAAACAAGATTCAATATTTTCCTAGTCATCTCAAGAGAATAAACATATTCACAATCAGATTGTGTACAAATGGCGGATCAAGAAGAAAAAATCAAGGTATGTGTGATTGGTGCTGGTGCAGCTGGTTTGTGCGCAATCAGACATTTGGCGGCAAATGCGAAATTCGAGACAACAGTTTACGAGCAAACGAATGAAATAGGAGGTATATGGGTTTACAAGGAACAAGCCGACTTTGATGAAAATGCCTTATCGATCCACTCCAGCATGTATCAAAATCTAAGGTTTACTTTTACTCTATAAAAAAATCTGATTTCTTTTCAAATATATTGTATAATTTAAAGTTGTTAGGAGAATTCCTTTATATCAATAATTACTAAATATTATAATAAATATATATATATATATATATATATATATATATTATAATAAATATAATAATACTAAATATTTTAATAAATATAAACTAAAATATTTTGCTTCTAAATAATTCAATACAAGCAGTAAAATAGAAATAAAAAAATATATTTTTTTTAACTTTAATGAAAGCTAGATATCTGTTTTTTCTATATTCTAAAATAACTTTTTCGATAAATATAGAATTAAGTATGGTATTTCTGTTATCTTTTCAGAACTAATTTACCTGCAAAGATAATGAATTTCCCAGATTATATTACAATGGAAGCGCAAGAACCCTGCTGCGTGAGTCATCAGGAGATTTTAAAGTATTTGGAAAATTACACTCAACACTTTGATTTATGTCGACATATTCAAGTAATTATATTTTAATATTAAAAATAATAGAAAATAATTGATTTTACTCATATTAATAATTATTTTTTTGTAGTTTAATACAAAAGTCGAACACGTTCGACTTGAATTATCCGAACATTGTAATAAAGAAAAATGGTCTGTCCAAGTGAAAAAGTTAAAGACAAACGAAATAAAAATGCAGTATTTTGATGCAATTATGATTTGTAATGGGTAAATCAAGTTACATATTAATGCATATTTTATTAAATATGATTTTATGATATTATGTAAATATTCTCTCAATTTTTTTCAGACATTATTTCGATCCTTATGTACCGATTATACCTGGCATCGACAGTTTTCCAGGTTTAATATTGCACAGTCACGTATATAGAAAGCCGGATGAGTTTTTCGGGAAAAAAGTGTTGGTATTAGGTGCAGCTTCATCTGGTATTGACATAGGAATCGATTTATCCAATTATGCTGCTTGCGTATACTTAAGCCACAATCACGATAGGTAACTTAATTAATACTAAAAATATTACTCAAAAACAACTAAGATTTTTTTCATATGATTAAATCTTTAGGTATAGAATTAGAAAAGAGATAGTTTAAAATTGATTTGATTAATTTTTTTCTTGCAGATTAACAAGTCCTTTACCATTGAATATGATACAAGTAGCTGGTATCGAAAATATACACGAAACTACATTCCGCCTCAGAGATGGAACTACTATTGATGGTATAAACGTTTTACTTTTCTGTACTGGATACAAATACAGCTTTCCCTTTTTGAATGAGAATTGTGATATACGGATTGACAATAATTATGTGACACCGCTTTACAAACATCTCATTAACATCAAACACCCTTCGATGTGCATTATCGGTATACCTATGGCCGTTGTGCCGTTTCCTATGTTTCATATGCAGGTATAACAATTTATTTACATAAATTTAACATAATACGATGACTTAAACATTAATACGATGACTTTAACGTAATACGATAATTTTGGACAAAATTTTGAGATAATATAGTCACTCATAATGTTGCGATTAATATGTTTAAGTTGGAGATAATGTATATAATAATTTTATATTAAATTTAACACAAATTCTTGATATTTTACATATAATTATTTATATAAATATATTATTTTAATTATATTATTTATTTATTTCTTTTAATAACTGTGTATGTTTCCTTACAAATTTAAAATTATTATCTAATTTTAGCTCTAAGTTATAATCATACACTTAAAATTATAAAAATAAGATTATTTGCAAAAATGCGATTTATTTTATTAATTATGTTAAAATTATTTATTCGTATTGTGCGATGTTTTCCAAATTTTTATTTTTCAGGTGCAATATTTCCTGGCTTTATTAGAGGGCCGAGTGGCTTTACCTACAAAATCTGTTATGTTGGAAGATTCGATTTTAAAAACACCAAAGAAAAGACACGCGCATAAGCTAATGGATCGCCAATGGGATTACAACGATTCATTAGCGACTGTTGGTGGATTTAATCGGTTACCACTCTTTTATAAAATCGGTTATAGAGCATGGTCAGTTCAAAGATCTGCGAATCTTTTACGTTATAAAGATTCCAAATTTGTCTTTTCTGAAGATGGACAAAGCGTCGAGTTAATTATACCGGAATAAAGTCCTGTAAAATTCTATTATATTAAACGTTTCCTGATAATTATAACCAATTTTTTGATAACAATATTTTAATTGATAACATAATATTATTTGATAACATAATATTTTAATATTTAAATAATGGTATAATTATATTTTACAATATAATTTATATTTGTATATATATATATTTTGTTTCAAAACATATACATTTATGTTAATAAATTTACGTTAATAACGTATACGAAAAACTTTAAACGTGTTTTTCTCGAAATCACATTTTTCAAACTGGCTCATGATCGAACTCGCCCATGATCGAAAACCAATTGACCAATTAAATCAGGCTTATGCACGACCCAAATCAACCGGACAACCAGAATCATGGGCGTCATGGACTAACTTTTTTGTCATGGTTTTATTTAATATTATATTTATTTAATATTATATTTATTTAATATTATATACTGAGTTTATTTATAGTCATTTTCTAATAAAAAAAATTTCTAAAGGTACTTTAAATATGTAGAAATTTGTAGGAAAAACCTTATTAAACCTTATTATTATAAAAAAATCTTATACTTTTTTTTTTTAAATTTGTAAAAATAGCATAAAAATTCGACTTCTAGATTAGAATACCCCCTTAACCCATTCCAAAAAATTTTCCTTCTGTTTCAATTCCTACAATCACTCCATACCCACACCCTTGCCAAAATCTCCCCTTACCCCACTTCCTGCAGTACAAACAACAAACTTACAAACCTTTTCACAAAAATACACTGCTTCTGCATCTCCATCCAACATCTCATCTCACATACCCAAATCCAAAATTTCTACGTTAAACTATAACTCTTAAACGCTTAAACGATAACTCAACTTACAACAATTCTTACTCTATACTTTCAAACGAAATATTAAATGAATGGATAATATATAAAAAGAATATATAAATAAACATTAAATAATATCTTCTCCATTTCTTCATTTCGATAAAAATTATTTTTTAACTTAATTTAATAAATAACGTACATTAGAGAGCGTTTTTTTAAATACATAATCTTATTTCAGTTACGTTGCTCTCATTAGTCGTTCGAAAATGTAGCATACAGAGAGTCACTCTATCTCTTCCCTAGTTTTTCTCATCGCCCACCCGGGAATTGCTGGAAGTGTTTTTGAACGCAGCCTGTGACGTTTCAATGACGTTATTTATACTATTGAAACATTTCCAAATGTTAAATCGACCGTGAAACGCTCAAAGCTCAATCCGTAACGTCTCTCCGACCCCACCTCTTGCCATAACGCCAAAATTCATATTTAAATTCATCATTAACAAATAGCACCAATTTGGCGTATAAGCGAATACACAACGGAGCCTAAAGGCTTTGCACAATGCTAGGCAACAGGCAATAGGAATAGGGAAACTATTTACCAAAAAATACGCGGAATAGAAAATATTCACCAATAGGAGCAGAGAATAGATACTATTTCTGTTGCCTGTTGCCTAGCATTGTGCAAGGGCCTTAACTATTCATAAAGAACATGAATACAGAGAGAAGATTGAGAGATATCATGGTCCTCTTTTAGATGACCTGGAAGTAATACTTTTTCTGTGGACATTAAAAACGTGGACATGAACTATTAAGCCAATGTCCACGAATGTTCTCAGAGGGTAACATATATGTCTCTCTGATAATATAAATAATATAAATAAAAATATAAATAATTTAATTAATAATAATTTATTATATAAAAATATTAATATGTTTTCTCTTTTTACGCTATTATTTATTTATTTATTTATATGTCTTTTTTTCTTCTCTCAACATTAATTATTTATTTATTTATTTAGCTCGCTCTAAGTCAGTTTTTTAAAATGCAAAATTAAATATTATAAAATTTGACTTCAGAAAAGCGCGGTAAAATAACCGAATAAATTCTTAGCATAATAAAAAATTCCGTGATACATCAATCATTTAATAATTAATTTAAAATAAAATATACCTCTATAATTTAAAATTCCGCTTATATATATGTAGTACGTAAAATATTTCGGCAGAGAATTATCAATAATATCATGTTTGGCCTTAGCAAGCGAACTATACATGTCACGGCTTTGTCATTATTCGCACGATAAAACTCGAATAATAAAGTAGTAGTGTGCGAAACGCTTCGTATATTATCAAATTCTTTTTTCAACCCGATCGTGACTAATATTGCAACATAATTCGTTATAATTATTATAACAAGTATCTTTTGATTAAATTTCTCTAAAAAGCAAGTATAAATTAATTATTAATTAAACAATAGTTATATCACGATTTTTTATTACTTTAATTTTTGATCTTACGAGATTTGTATATTTTATACATATATACTATATATACGTACATCAAAAGTACTAGTGCTATTCGCTCTGCTTATTACTGTTATATTATTAATTTTAATCTCGTATAAATGTTGTTCTTATGATATAACAAAATGCGAATTTCATATGATTATTCTGCGATCGAGAATAGCATGCAAAATGTCCCACGTACAGAAAATATTTCGGCAACGAAAGAATTATCAATAATATCGTGTTCAACCTTGATAAACAGTATAGAGCTATTGTTAATATGTTAACATGGCTTTATTATCATTTGCACAGTGATCTAGAGTAGCGACGTCAGGGACGTTTCACATATTGTCAAATTCTTTCTTTACATAGTTAATCTTGGCGATATAAACAGTACCACGTTAATGTTTCTGACTTACGATCATTCGCTCAGCGGTTCTTGAGCAGTGAAGTAGTGATGTGAGACATTTCATATGTTATTAAATTCTTTCTCTGAACACAATTGCAAGTGCACGAGGAACTTTTCGTGAATGAATGTAAGTGCAACGAGGAATTTAAATGAGTGCAAGGAGGATTGAAATGCCACAAGGAAAAAGCGAAGAATGCAAAAGAAAAAAAGGAGGTTTTGGAAATGGATGGACGAATAAGATATGATGTAAGTCATTAATATAAATTATTTATCACATTTATTATTTATTATATTATTGCGTCCCCGCGTCTCGTCCCGCTGAATGTATTCGTCACTCGTTGAATTCTTTCGAAGGAGATTGTTTCGTCAAGAATGCGCGCGTTGTCAAGATGTTGTTATAAACAACAACTGTCAGAGAGTCTAAGCTCAGCTATCGAGCTGTGCGGACACGCATCTATTTGTGATCCGTTTTATGATTATTCTGAACTCTTGTATGTTACTCGCAGTTTATTAAAATTCTTGTGCACCTTAAATCGCGTTATTAGTTACGACTGCACGAGCGTCAACCGATTGTGTCGCGCGCGTTCGATATATATCGTTTTGCGGATGCAACAATATATAAATTATTTATCATTAGTATATATTCAAAATATACATTTCACGTTTCGTTTTATTTCTTTGATAGTGATTTAATAGTGATTTTAAATTGTAATATATAATAATACATATACTTATAAAAATATTCCATTTTATTTTAAAATGATTAAAACATTTGTAAAATGTTTTATTAATATTTTCAGATACTTCTTATGTTTTATAAAATATTTCATATTGATATATTTATTTAAATATTTCTCATATAAAAATAGAAATTTTTTTATTTATCGTATTTCTAAAAGTTTATATCTAAGAAATATAAATTATTTTGTAATTACGCAATTTATAATATTAAAATATATCTATTTAAAAGTAAAAATGTAAAAATTAATTGCGTGCAATAATTAGTTTTAAAATCAATTCTTTTAAACATTGCTTTATGTAATATATTTTCCCTTATTCTTTATATTTTTATTTATCGTTTATATTTGCGAATTTAAACTTATATAGTATATTACAAAATAAATTCCATAAAATATATTATATATAAATTTATATATAATATAACCCTCCCATGGGGTACACCTTGTTGCGGTGGGAGGGCTTAGTACCTGTACGGTGCCTTAAGGTTTATCTTAAATTTTCCAATTTATGATAAATCTTAAGGTGCCTGAATGGGAAGCTAAGTACCCTTTCGCGTCGTCGGTGCCGTCAACGTGCCGCGGACGGCAAGCGCTTCGTCAACGCGTCGCGTTAGATATATACATATTAGGGAGTGCCGTTAAAGGTATATACATATTAAGTATATACATCGTGCGATCAAATATAAAATTTTTAATCGCATTTAATTGAAATAGTGCGTGAGTGCCGTTCAGTATCGCGCGTAAAATAACGAAAATAGCGATATAAAAATATCGCTCGCGAGTGCGGGAGTGTCGTTGAAAGTATCGCGTGTCAACAACATGAGAGGAGGAGGAGGCCTGGGAGAGGCATCTTGTATCGGCGGAACAACCTGATGGTGAATATTTATTATTTATATATCAATTAGTATAAATTGTATGCATAATAATTCGATCTTATTATTTAAATTAATGAATTAAAGAGAAAATTAGAGAAAAAGATTTTTATAAAAATCATATAAAACTTTCTATTTAAAAAATAGTTTCAAAAATTTATAAAATTTTTCCACACGTGTTTATCTCTGCTTATTATTTTACACATCGGATATAAAATTCCGAACGATAAAAATTTTTTGAAATATTGATTGCATTTTATGAACATTATTATAAATGAATTTTATGTTTGTATGTTACAGACAACGTAGCTTCGACAACTACAACTCCGCTGTTGCGCATCAGTACCGGTGAGTGAGAAAAACTTTTATTTAACTTTAAGGTAACGAATTCGTACAGATTGTAGATGTAGATGTAGATTGTAGATTGTAGTAAATTCGTTGCCTTAAAATGGATGAGCTAGGATAGATTAAATTAGATTAAATTAAATAACTTTTAATAAATTCTTTCGAAATACTTTGCATCTATTGCGAAAATATATTGAAGTATTAATTAAAAAAACAGTATTAAGAAAAGAAAATTTTTTTGTAAAGATTTTATCTAATTTATTAAATAAAGAGCGCGTTAATAATTTTATCAATTTTACCAATTTTGGATACTTTATTTTTATAACGCGCACTTATTTTATTCTAATTTCTTATAGTTCATCCATCGTAGAATTTGTTTGTAGATATTGTTTTTAAACTTTACTTTAACTTTATATAAAGCCAAATGATTAATTAATTAAATAATTTGTAATATGATAAAAGTTATACACACACATGAATTTTATATTTTATTAGAAAATATAATATACAAAAATTTGTAGTAATTTGGCTTTATTTGAGTTAAAATAAAATTATATTCAAATATCTAACGAACGATCGAGCGATCGTTACGATGAAGCATGAAATATTTATGCTTATTTGTCGGCTAATTAATCGGCAAAAGAAGGAGTGTTTATCTCCTTTTTCGATCTCTGATTAAAGATCGAGCGAGAAAGTGGCCAGGATAAACGAAAAGTAAGTTTAACTGGCCTGAAGAAAAACTTTACTTACGTACAATAATACGTAACGTCGGACATTTATTCACACGGTTAGGGGACGCGGTTAGAGAATGTAATTAGGGCATGTAATTAAAATATGTGTGATTAGAGATAGGCTTTCCTCGAATAATTTCACTTAATCGAGAAATAGAATTGTTAGAACTATTAGGTGATCATTAAGATTTTTGAATTTTCCTTTCAAGAAATAGAGGATTGTTAGAGCTATTATGTGATTAATTTAGGTGATTAATATATTATGTATCTTTTAAAGAATCAGGAAGTGTAAGTTTAAATATTATTAGGGAAAATAGAATAATAAATATTTCCATAATTATATTATTAATATTAAGAATTTTTAAGAGGTCAATATTTTTTGAGTGTTTTTTTATAAGTATTTTATTTATACATATAAGGATGAAAATTAAATTATTAACACTCAATAATTTTTATAATACGAATTTTTTGCGAAATTTTATGTACTTATGTAATACGAAATTTACGTATACTTTTATGTAATACGAAATTTTATATATGTAAGAGCCCAACACTACCCCGATTAAATAGGTGTGCATAAGGAGCATTTTCCCCACGAAAAAAAGGATTGTTAGGGTTATTAGGTGATCATTAAAATTTTTTAAATATTCCTTTAATGCTAAGAAAGATATATTAAAATTCCAATAATCTTAGAGATTAATCATAACTAATATTGTCTGAACTATGTAAAAACTTTTAATATATTATAAAATATTATAGATATATTTTGGACATTTTCGGGTAATAAATTATTCCATATTATAAATTATTTTGTATTAAATTTCAAATTATGTTACATTTTACATTAACTTTTGTATTAAATTCTGTATTGAAAGAAATAGGTTTGAATACTCTAATGAACCTGAGAGCTATGTCGGCGGTAACATATGCTAATATCCATAGATTTTTCTTATATTTAAGATAATTTTAAGTATAATTTTAAATATAAAAGTAAATTATGAATATCGACCGTAGTTACTGATCACAAATGCCGAACAGGTTGAAGAGGAAGACTAAGAGAGATACGAAGATTATATAAATATTTGTTATATTAATTATATTAATATTTTTAAATAAAATGAAAGAAAAAGAGACAGTAATCGAGAAAATAGAAAAAGGCAACTATAGTGATTTGAATCTATATCTGAGAACAAATGTCTATAGAAAGTATTCCGATGGCACATTTTGTATTACAAAAATCTTAATAACTCAAAAACTAATCATTTCCGTATTATGTTGATTAACTTTTTTTTTCTCGTATGAGGAATCCATTCTTGAAATTTTGCCCACCACTTATGAAACACCCTGTATAATACATTAAACTGCGAAGTCCTTATATATTAGTCGTATATTCGTGTTCCGAATGGAGGGTATCCGATCGACACATCGTCAATTGGAAAGCGTCCCGTTTGACCACAGCCAATTATATCGACCTATGCCTAGGGTAACCAGCAATGATTAACCAATCAGAGAGTCTTATTTTGAATTGGCCAATTGGCGACGTGGTCAATCGGGTGCCACCCGTCAATTGGCCAATTCAAAATAGAATTCTCTGATTGGTTAATCGTTGCTGGTTACCCTAGGCACAGGTCGATATAGACTGTGTTCCAAAATTCCCTGTAACTACTGAAAATCTATAGTTTAAGTCACGTAAACTATAGATTTTCAGTACTGGCAGTGAATTTTGGAATACAGCCATAATTGACTGTGGTCAATCGCAACGTGATCAAACGGAATATTTCTGTGAAAACCCACCCTTATGTCCACGATAAGGAAGAAGAAAAAGATCAAAGTTAACCGCGTTGTATCACCTTGGAGGAAACGGATATAAATGTCAAGAAAAATGGTAATTAAATAGTTAATATAATATAATTTTATTTTAAAATATTAAATATATAGTATGAAATCCAGTTTGTAAATAAAACATATTTGATAAGCTATATTTCACAAATTTCATGGTTAAATGTGCATATTTTTATGCATAGATATTATTTAAGGGTAAAAAAATAACTAAATCTTGTTCTAAACTTTATATATATATATATATATATATATATATATATATACATATTTAAAAAATTAAATTTAAAAACATTTTTTAATTTTTCAAATTATTATATATAACTTTGTTTCAATTTAAATTATCGTAACCAAAGAAAATAATTATTATACCTTCAAATAATTAATTTATATTCTTTGCGATAGAAGTATATTTGAAATATAATTATTTTTTGTATTTTTGTCAATTATTATTTTGTATTTTTTAGTAGCTATAATAAATTAAAAAACCATTATTTGTATTGTATGTGAGAGATATAAAATTTATGCCTTCAATTTAACAAATATATAGAAATAGGAAATAGAGAAAAATTCCAGAAATGATGAAGTGTTAGAATTAAAGTAATAACAATCAATCTTTCTTCCAGAATTTACTTGTGAGAAATTCTTGAAATTTTTCATCGTAATGATCCGACCTGCTGATGATGAGAAACTAGCATTAATAGAAGCCAGATTTATGCAATAATTTTATACAAATTAAATGGAATAAAATGATATAAAGTTTCTCAAAACTGATAAATGCATGAATGGACTTTCTATTGACTTTGCATCGAGGAAATGAAAGCAGATGATATAGATTAACGAATAACATAATGTGGTTCAGATTGAGACGACCTCGTCGTCTGTCAATGATCGTCTTCTCGATCGCTATATTTTTAAGCATATTTCTGATTTGGTCTAGAAGCCAAGGCAAAAGCATCAATCAGCAAGATGGCTTCATTTCATTGAGGTATAAATTTTTTTAGTTAATTGTATTATTGAAACTGATTTAAGAATGCTTTTAAATTTGGAATGATTTAAATTATCATAGGT